>NC_057819.1:64620000-64810000 GCF_910594005.1 Cervus elaphus | reverse complement strand
AGGGGAGATGCTCAGCAAGCTCACAGTGACACGCAGGACCTGACTTTACACCGTACAAGGGAATTTTTAAAATTTGGAAATGGCTTCACACACACGCAAAAAAAGAGGGAGTTTCTCTTCCCAGGAAAATTGAATACCCTTCCACTCTGGATTTGTATTTATTTCAAATTTGGGGTCACAAAGACAAGTCCCACTTGCAGTTTTAAGGGGAGAATAAATAAGGAAAAGCAGAGAAAATGCTAGTTGTTCACACAACTTGTTCCGCTCTTCATATTCCTTATTATCAAAGATTTGAACGTATTTCCTAGCTTCGAAGTCTTTCCTTTACATGCATGCCCTCTTCACAGTTGATCTCAGTAATGAGACTAATTCCCTAGATCCTACTTGCCTGCTGTGCAGAGTCAGGCTAAACCTTGTCTCCTGGAGGAGAGGGCAAAAGGAAGGAATTCTAGCCAGCAGCTCTGCCGCACAGGAACTCGTAAAAAAGGGGGGCCCTTGTGATCCCATGAGCATGGTACAGAGTCTGCAAGGGTCACTTGATGTTCAAAGACCTTTGTCCTGTGTGACAGGCAGGGCTGAGGCACCATAAAGAAATCAGAGAGGCTGATTCAGGAGACTGGAGCAGGCATAACGGGAGAAGGCGCAGCCACCGAGATGATGATTCACCAAATCCTTGTTAGCATCAGACTGTTAACAGTCACATGTGATTCTGCTCGGGCCAAAACTCTGTAGTAAAACCACCAATGACATTTTTTGCATGTGAGTGTCTTCCCTGTCAAAGTAAGCGGATGTCGTCTACATTAGACTGCAATCATCGGTATCACAATAAAGGACTTTTACCAGAACTGTCTTCAAGTTCCAGAAGAGGATTTGTGCGGACTCAAGGGCTTTCCCGGGAAACCCTGACACAGCCATGCAGCCTACTCCTTGTGTGTTACAATCCACACATTTGAGCAGCAAGGGACTAGTTCTCAGTTTCTTTTCCCTCTCAAAAATGGGAGTACTGAAAAAAAAATGGGAGCATTCAAGTTGACTTCCAGATGGAAACTAAGTCATTTATTCTGACCAACAAGGCTGCCCTGAAGACCTAGAAGCCATAGGCTAGCTCTGCCTCTTTGTCTAAATACACTCTAGTGCTATTGATACTAGAAAGAAAGGAAATCAAGCATTCTGTTTGGGAGCAGCAGGGGACAGTGTTAAGATTCAAAGCCTACGAATAAATAACCGTGTATTGTATTTAAGATTTGACTTCTGTAAGGCTTAGTTTGATGGCACGGACAGCACTGTTTCCACTGACAGAGCTGCCCGAGGGCAAAACGCACCCCTCTGCACACAATGCGTGTGCGCGCACAGACCGTCCAGTTTGGAGCTGCTTCCCCACTCAACCACTAATCAATAGCATGTATTCCACACACCATGAATTCCCAGGATTTGCATGGACTTTATCCCTATTGAACCACAAAGTCTGAGGGCAGGGCCGCCTTACTCATCTTCATGTCTCAGGATTAACCGTATCTGCTCCAAGGGCCCTGACAATGAATCGCTGGTTGTCACTGTGTCTGCCAGCTAAACTCAGTCCTCATCACAGGCAAATGGTGCCCGTGGACCACCATCCTTCCAAACTGGAAGCTCCAGCAATGACCATCATCACCATGGACAGAACTGAATGCTTCTTGTGTGCAAGGCAGAGAGACGGCTACACACATATTCAAAACAGGCTGCTAGAAGCCAGAAAGGAAGCCCCCGGATGAGACTCAGGCTCTCTGGAGCAAGATGAGCAGCCCCTGAAGAGAATAACCAGATATGGTAACATTCCACGGTGAACTGCAGAAATGTAGGCACATACAGGCCGATCACATGAAACATGTCCGAGGACACACTGATGGTCATTGCGTAGCAGTGTGTCCCAACCCTGGACCAAACAACACCTCTAGATTTGACATGGTTTGGGAAGAAGGGTGATTGGGATTGGGTTCTCTCTTCTGAAATTTTTCTAAATTAAATTTATGTATTTTTAATTGAAGGATAATTGCTTTACCCCAATGTTCATTGCAGCATTATTCACAGTAGCTAGGACATGGAAGCAACGTAGATGTCCATCGACAGGTGAATGGATAAAGAAGTTGTGGTACATATACACAGTGGAATAGTACTCAGCCATAAAAAGGAACACATTTGAGTTAGTTCCAATGAGGTGGATGCACCTAGAGCCTATCACACAGAGTGAAGCAAGTCAGAAAGAGAAAAACAAATATTGTATACTAATGCATATAAATAGAATCTAGAAAGATGGTTCTGTTGAACCTATTTGCAGGGCAGCAATGGAGATGCAGACATAGAGAACAGACTCATGGATACAGAGTGGAGGGGAGGGAGGGGAGGGTAGGATGTACAGGGAGAGTTAACATGGAAATGTCCATGTTTGTTCACCATATGTAAAATATGTAAAACAGATAGCCATGGGACTTTCTCTCTTCTGAAATTTGATACAGAGGCTTAAGAATCAAAAAGAGATGGGAATTTCTGATTTCAAATGTTACCATATGTAAAATAGATAGCCAATGGGAATTTTCTCTCTTCTGAAATTTGATACAGAGGCTTAAGAATCAAAAAGAGATGGGAATTTCTGATTTCAAATGAAGACAGCCAAGCTGGCCCTTGGAAAGACAGCCTTCTGGTTCTGCCACTGCTTCTGGAAACTCGTTTTGTAGGCCAGGTGTACAAGGTCCCAAACAGGCCACCGTGAGGAAATGAGAGGTTATAGTGATGAAGAGCCAGAAATAGTGAACAGACATTCACATAAAAAGGAGCTAAAAGAACTAAACAGACAGAGTTCTTCCTGGGATAGGTCAAGGTCAGAGTTGAGGTCACTGGCAAGGAAGTCTGGAGTAGCTTGGACTGAAGCTACTGTGTCTTGGGAAAAAAAGACTTGTTTTCATTGCTTTAGTCATGAGCACAAATAGTGACTCTAAAGCTTGAAAACCCGAAGACAGCACAGCAGCCTCTTATGATGTCTGTGTTTTTTTTTTTTTTTAAAGGACAAAGAGGCAAGTTAGGACTAGAGCCTCCTATGAAGAGTAGTCCTTTCTCTTCCCTTGTGAGTTTAGACAGATCATATATATATATATATATATATATATATATGTATATAGACACACGCATGTGTGCTAAGTCGCTTCAGTCACATCTGACTCTTTTTGACTCTATGGACTGAGCCTGCCAACCCCCTCTGTCCATGGGATTCTCCAGGCAAGAATACTGGAGTGGGTTGCCATGTCCTCCTCCAGGGGATCTTCCTGACCCAGGGATTGAACTGCATCTCCTGCAGCTCTTGCATCACAGGTGGATTCTTTACCATTGAGCCACCAGGGAAGCCCATATATACACACATATATACACAAAAGTTTTATCATTAGACTTAGAGATCTTCATTTGCAGTTCCTAACTATCTTATTTTATGACTGCCTTAACTGGAGGGAAATGCTGAACTTCACAAAGAAAATGTAGTGAGGGGGGCTTCCCTGGTGGCTCAGGGGTAAAGAATCTACCTGCCAATGCAGGAGACACTCATTTAATCCCTGATCCAGGAGGATCCACATGCCTTGAAGCAACTAAAGACCACGCACCACAATTATTGAGCCTGTGCTCTAGAGCCCAGGAACCGCAACTACCGATGCCCCCAAGCCCTAGAGCCCCTACTCTGCAAGAAGATAAGCCCCCACACTGCAACAAGAGGAGTGCCTGCTCACCGCAACTAGAGAAAAGCCAGTGCAGCAAGAAGACCCAGGACAGCCTAAATAAATGCATTTTTTTTTTTAAAAAGAAGAAAATGTAGTGAAATTTTTTAGATAAAAAAATGTTTAGAGAATATGAAGACAGGTTATTTTTTTTTTTAAGTTCATACCATGGGAAAGCTAAATGAATCTGACTGACTAATTAAAGGCCTGGCCTTCTCTGGCAGCCAACACCAGTCCAAGAAGGAATTGCCCCAGATACTTCAGGAGCTCTCTGACCCTTTTGAAGGTGTTAGTGGAATCAGGTGATGAAAGGCAACATGGATGGGCCAACCGGTTTGTTCAGCAAACACTCACGACCGTTTAAACCTACACAGATTTTTCCTTCTTACTCACTCAATCATACCAGTGATTATATAGTAACCATTGCCATGGTAAAAACTCAGATTCTCAAAACATCCTCTGGGCTTTTTTACTGCTTCTATTTCTAGTTAGAAGCTTTTAATCCACAGGATTTTCCTTGTTCAACCTAAGGTAGGGGTGCGGGAACAAGAAAGAGAGAATTTGAGATCAATGTAAACATCCATTATTTATTTGGGGAGTTCTTTAAAGATTTAAGCTATTTTATTAATTTAACAAGGGTGAATTAAGGACAGTTTGTCCCACTATTTAGATATCTTTCAGATTGAAAATAAGTCATACCAATGTATAAATATAATTTACCTTAAAGTAAGCAATCTAAGTTGTTATAGTAAGTGAAACTATAAGAAGTTAAGCTTTAAGAAATCTAGCGTCTCAGTACGCTACTGAGTCTCAGTCATCTATGCTTGCTTATAAGGAGAGAAAATTGAGACAGAAGAGAAATTGGTATTAACACCAAGTTAGTTACTGTTTACTTCTGAGACTTAACTTCCCTTACAGTTTCTTATGGGGCTTCTCAGTGGCTCAGCAGTAAAGAATCTTCCGGCAATGTAGGAGACACAGTGTTCAATCCTTGGGTCAGGAAGATCCCCTGGAAGACGCCACTTCAGTACTCTTGCCTGGAGAATCCCGTGGCAGAGGAGCCTGGGGGGCTACAGTGCATGGGGTCTCAGAGCAGAACACGGCTGAGTGACTTGATGTGCATGCACGCAGTTTCTTATAGCTTCACACGGCCATTTAGAATGCTGATGAGAAAAATGTCTACTTTAGTGAATGCATGTTTTCTCACGTGACTTTTTTTCTAACTAGCCTCATATGCTAAATTATTTCTACTTCTTCAATTGTCCTAAGTTTCTGTAATCTTTACTGACAAACAGAAAACCGTTCAACTTTACACTTCTTAAAATTTCTGTGCTTCTAAGTACAAACCAATTTCTTTTACATGCTGGTGAAGGGGTTCTGATAGCTGCAGGGGTGAAACGCGCTGTCATTGGCTGTAACCAAAGGAAGCCCCTGATGGGCACCCTGGTGCAAGAGGGAAGACTTAACAGAAGCCTACTTGCATTTCTGGACCAAAGACCCTAGATGTTTTCTTTCTAATTTTTACTATGAAAAAGTTCAAAAAAGGAAAAAAAAGACCAGTACAATGAAATCCCACACGTCCACCCACCCACCATTGAGCCATATTTATTCTTTTTTTTAAACTTTTGGTTTTACATTGGAGTATAGCCAGTTAACAATGCTGTGATGGTTTCAGGTGCACACCAGAGTGACTCGGTCACATGTGTCCATGCTCCCCCAACCTCTCCTCCATCCAGGTGATACATAAGATTGAGCAGGGGTCATATTTAAAGACATTTTTTTCCTCTTCCTTTTCTCTTTCCTCCAGCTTTCTGCAAACATGTATGTAGAGATGTGTATATTTCTTCTGAACCACTTGAGAGTATATTTCAGACACCAGGCCACTTCACTTTTCAGTACTTTTTTGCCTGCATCTCCTATAAGGCTATTCCCTTACCTTACCACCAGAGCACATCTCAGAAAGTTAATGAAAAGTCCCTCGTTGTATCGAATACAAATTCAAATTGTTCAGTTGTTCCCCAGGTGTTTCAAGTGATTTTTCTAACTCTGTCAATAGCTATTTTTTGAACTGTAATCTAAAGTCTCTTTTATCTTCTAACAAATTTCTTAAGTATTTTTCTTTCCTGACCGACTTTTTGAAGAAACTACACCAATTGTCTTGTAGGAAGTCCCGGATTCTGGGTCTGTCCAATGAATTCTTTATGGTATTTATTCTTTATCCCCTTGTATTCTCTGTTCACTGGAATTTAAGGTAAAAGTCCTGATGAGATGTAGGCCAAACAATGCCAGTGGAACTATCTCATCTCACAAGTGATGTTGCATAACTTACACTGCATCATACCTGGAGGTATCTTACTGGTTGTCTGGTTATTAGCGATGCTAACTTTGATCTCTCGAGGTAGATGCTAAGCACAAAACTCTTAGGAATGGCACCTTTCCCCCCATTCACACTGAGTAATATGTGAAGCAATGCTTTGTATTTTGGACATAATCTGTTTTCTTTCAATCTCTAATGATTTTACATTCCACTGGTGATCCCTATGTGAAACAATATTTCAGTAGGGGCTGTAAAATGGTGATTTTTCTAAGTCTGCCAATATCTCTACATTTTTATAAAAAAAAAAATGGCCATTCATCTGTAAACATCCTAGTACCTTAGTTAACACCCTGATGTTGATTCAGAATAAGTTATTGATATAAATGTACCACCTTCTTTATAATTCATTCAAATGAAATGGCAGTGCAACCTCCAAATGTTTTTCTATATGAGAATTTTATATCAAAAGGCAGACACATTTTTATTACATGGCTCCTTTGAGCTAAAATCTATCCAAGGAGCTGGGTATGCAGGGTGAATAAAAAGCAATACCCTCTGCTTTTCTCAAGAGCTTAGAGCCTAGCCATAAGTACATATATATTCCTCAAAGGAAAGAAGTACAATTATCTGCCTAAAACTTTAGGTAGCTTTTCATAAAAAGCTTCCTAACACAGATTTAGAAATCACTAATGAAGTGAAAGTTGCTCAATCGTGTCTGACTCTTTGAGACCCCATGGACTAGTCCATGGAATTCTCCAGGCCAGAATACTGGAGAGGGTAGGTAGCCTATCCCTTCTCCAGTGGATCTTCCTGACCCAGGAATTGAACCGGGGTCTCCTGAATTGTAGGTGGATTCTTTACCAACTGAGCTATCAGAGAAGCCCCTAGAAATCACGTAGGGGGAGGACTGAAGTCAAGCTGCATCTCTCTCTCTCTCTCTTTATATATATATAGTACCTAATTCACTATTCTAAAAAATTTGTAATGTAAAAACTTTTCAGCAAGGCCAACAGGATTAAAGCTACCCTCCCTCTCCTTACCCCATAATACCCTCCACTCTTTTTTTAAAGTGAGATTTTGCTTTTTCTCTAGAACTTCAATAATCAAAGCTCCACCATATAATGAAGACCAGTAGGGTTTACATTTTTCTTTCCTATGTGCCCCATGCCAACTTGATGTACATTTCACTTATAAGATATTTATACAAACACATACCTGTACCAAAAGCAAAGCAAAAGGAAAGTCTATTATAGAAAGTTATTTTTGTGTCTAAGGCCAACAAGGTGATGTCTGGTTCTATCATTTTTCTTACGAATCAACAACTCACAACAAACCAGTTGCAGAAAGCTCAGTCTCTGACAGAGGACACCTCTGGCAAAGCCTGGCTTGGGCACAAACCCAGCTGTGGTTTATGTGTTGCTTCTGATTGGAGTGCAGTCGCTTTAGGATGCTGCGTTGGTTTCCGCTGTAACAGCAAAGTGAATCAGCCATGTGTATGCAAATGCCCCCTCTCTCCTGAGCCTCCCCCACCCTCTAGGTCATCATAGAGCATGCAGCTAAGCTCCCTGTGATACACAACAGCTTCCCACGAGGTATCTATTTTACACACAAGTGTAAATATACCAATGCTTTTTTAAATGGAAGTTTCATTTGCAAAAATGTCATTGACATTCCCAGATCTGTTAGCATATTAACTAACATAATTTACTACTTAGGAACAGAGTTACGGTTGTCAGACTGGGCCCAATTTCCCTACCTCACATGAAGCGTAGCTTAAATGGTAAAGAATCTGCCTGCGATGCCAGAAACCTAGGCTGGATCCCTGGGTCAGGAAGACCCCCTGACCCTGGAGAAGGACATGGCAAACCACTCCAGTATTCTTGCCTGGAGAATCACACGACAGAGAAGCCTGGTGGGCTACAGTCCATGGGGTCGCAAAGGGTCGGACAGGACTAAGTGACTAACACACACACAGTCTTCCCATAGCAGAGTTATGACCAGAATAATAAATAGTTCTCACTTCATATACAGAAACTGCCAAGAGTTAGCCTTTATTTCACAAAAAACAAAGCTGAACTTCATAGTTTTCTGTACATTAGGAGAATGACTTGGCAATTTATTATAAAGACCCATTTATGTCAGGAAACCTGTCGAGCAGGAAACCTTCAAGTGGGAACATAGAAGAGAATTCAATGCAAGTCCTTAAAAGTGTAAGTTGTTTGCACCGCTATTCTATTTTAACAGGTCTTGATCTGTTGTAAAGCTAGTTAAGGACTAATGCAAAATATAATTGGCCTTTTGGTCAGGAAATAGCCTATTCACAACGGGACAGTCAATCTTAGCCAGCATAAAAATCTGCAGTCTTACAGGGAGAATACCTTTAGAATACCTTTTTTTTAAAGGCCTAAATTTGGTTATAATAAAGGATCTCAGACGGTCTCAACCCTCCCAGAAAGGTTCAAGGGCTACCGGCAAAAGATATTAAGGAATATTACTACAAAATACAGGTATTCTTAGTGCTTCACAACAGTATGAATCAGCTACAAATGTTACACCGAATTAGCAGTTTAGATAATATACTTTCATTTTTCACATCTTACAGCCATCTCAAGTGAAGGATAAAGGAGACTGGGCACATGAGGCATCACATTATTCTTCAAATTAACAGTCCCATGATTAAAAGATTTATTTTTAGCTTTTACAATATGTATAGTTTTACTTAATATAATCCTTTTTGGGTTCACAGTATTTCAGAATATGTTAAGTTAAAGATCAGTGGATTGTATACACTTTGAAATGTATCTAATATGATTCTGTTTGGGGGTGCATTATTTTTTTCAACTATATTTATCCATATAGTGCTTTAGAAGAAGGAATGACGGGCTTCCCTGGTAACTCAGACTTCTCTGAGCTCAGCTGGTAAAGAATCTGCCTGCAATGCAGAAGACTGGTTCAATTCTTGGGTCGGGAAGTTCCCCTGGAGGGCATGGCAACCCACTCCAGTCTTCTTGCCTGGAGAATCCCCCAAGGACAGAGAAGCCTGGCAGGTTAAGTCCATGGGGTCCCAAAGAGTTGGACATGACTGAGCGACTAAGCACAGAAGAAATGACACTTCTGACACGCTGAATTAATTATATAGTTGCAGCTGAAATCGGAAGGATTTAAAGAGGAATGCGCACATTTAGTTGCAAATACTCACCTGGCATTACATTTGGAGATGGGAGTTGGCTAAGTCGGTTTGATGTTTTGGGGCCTTTGTGAAAAAAAAAAAAGGGGGGGGGGCCTTAAACAGGTATCTCTAAGGAAACTCCTAGTTTCACATGGATACACTTCCATAATATTATCAATATGCTTTGAATATTGAAAAGATGCCTCTTAAAGTCTACATTTCAGCTAAACTACTTCTGTTAAGTCGAGGTCCTTCCAGGGCCCTAACATTTTGGAAGCTTTGGGATTGTTAAACAGACAAGGAGGCCTTTAGACGGAGGTGGCTTTAATGACTTAGTAGTCTATGTAAGCAAACCAACACCAAGTCAGAAGTGCCTCACACTTATGAAGGGACTTCCCCAGTGGTCCAGTGGTTAAGACTCTATGCTTCCAGTGCAGGGAGCACAGCATTGGGTACCTGGTTTGGGAACTGAGATCCCAATGCCAACTGACAAAGAAAAAAGAAAAATCAAAGCTCAGGACAACCAGTCTCAAACAGCCAACTAGGCTTTCCCAAGAAAGCAAGCCTTTAGCTGCAGCCGGTCAAATGCGTCTCCTCCTTGGTACCTACCCCTGCTCTCCCACGGCCTCCCTCAGCCCCAGCTCCTGCTGGTGGAGGGCTGACCAGGTCTCGGGCTGCTGCTGCTTGATTCCAATCAACCTTAAATATAAAGCCTACACTTTTTAATATGCCTCTGCTTACCTTTTAACAGGATGAAGAGTTCAACTTCACAGACTTGCTCTTCACTGAATTTTCCTTCTTGAATAATTTCTATTTTAATGAGAGAGAAGTTAGACATTTCTATCCATCCCCTGCCTCACACCCCACAATTCCCCAAATCCTGATGGTTTAGCCCTTACCTTCTTGACAATTTTTCCCTTTCCACTTAAATATTTATAAAATGATGTTCTGCTGATTATATGCATGATGTCCTTTTATGTGTACCGGCTTTAAAAAACATGTTAAACAGGCACACATGTATAAATTGGCAAAATCTTTCTTGAAAGACAACTGGCAATGCATAATAAACTCATACACTTTGTAAGGGCTCATATTCACTTTACAAATCTAACCTAAGGTAATAACCTGGTGTGCATGTGTGTGAAAGGATATTCAAACTAGAGCTCATAATACAAACAACTAGTAACAAAAGTATGTAACATCAGGGGGAGTTAAGGGGTCCCATGCAGTACTTAATGATTTGGGAAGTTATCCTCAATTTTTGCTATTTTCTTCTAATTTTTTTCTACTTAATACAATGAATATGACTTGCTTTCCTAACAATGTAAATAAACCTCTGGCTAATATGTTAATTTGGCTACCCTGGTGGCTCAGTGGTAAAGAATCCACCTGTCAATTCAGAAGAGGAGGGTTCGAGCCCTGGGTGAGGAAGATCCCCTGAAGAAGGAAATGGCAACTCACTCCTGTATTCTTGCCTGGGAAATACCATGGACAGAGGAGCTTGGCGAGCTACAGTCTATGGGGTCACAAAAGAGCTGGATACAACCGAGCGACTAAACAACATATTAATTTACTTATTTCTTTGGCACATGTACTCACTACTTAACTGAAAATTTTAGTTTCTTCTGAAAATCATCAATCCATGAAATGATTTAATTACTGAGCTGCAGCTGTTATTGAAGTATGTAAGAGTGGACACGTTCTGCTCCCAGCAGAGCCCCAGTGAGGGACGAGAGTGACTTACTGAAATAACACAATCTAAGGGACAGAAGCATCGTCTTCTGGTCACTGTCACTGTTTCCAAAGGCAAATCACATGTCCTCTCTTTTTCCAAATAGTTGTTTCTTATTCTGAATTATGAAGAGGCAGAGATATGAGGTACCGCAGCAAACACGTTTAATAAGAATACAAAATTCACACCAGAGGCACATTCTGGGGAATGTAAATGAACTATCACAAGTAGTAATTCTGCTGGAAGAACAAAATAAGGCTCTCTCAGAGTACAAATATACAGGAGGGAATGATTAAAAATAGGTTTATGATTTACAGTCACATTACACTGTGTTAAGCATTGAAAACAAGCATATTAATTAAAAAGCCAGCTAAATGGCATTTGAACATATATAACAAATCTTACAGTCCATGAAGTTCTGGTATAACAGTAATTTTAAGTACTTCATTTCAACACAAAAGAAATGAACAGGTGAAGAGATGTATCTCAAGATATTAATTTATGTCTATGACAAAAATCAAGAGAACTTATACTGAAAAAGGGTTACATTACTGATAAAATCACGCAGAAGGCCATACACAGAACCAACAGTGCTGAGCAACCGAAACAGCACAGGCCCTTCCAGCCCCGCCGTCTTGCTGCGACCACACTGACCCACGGTCCTTTTCCCCTACTCAAAGGCAAACAAGTCCTTCGTCTTCCCCTTTCGCAAAATGAACAAGGAAAATCCAAATGGCAAATTCAGAAGTTGATTTCTCCATAAACCTTAAACGTGGCTTAATGAATATAAAGAAATTCAACATTTATACACAGTGCTCCTTTCCAAGGAAGGAACAGACACATCAAACATTATCTGAAAGGGGCTTCTTTATGGATTTATGTACATTGGTTGAATGAGAATTACTGTATCTGAGAAGGCACATATCTGTGATTTAAGGCTTAACCGGTATTGTTACATATGGAAGTCAATGAAAGCTGTCTAGGAATTCACTTCTGTCAAAATGGAATTTACCCAAAAACTAGCTTTCTAATAAGCACAGATTTTTTACTCTAGAAACCACTGAGAATTTCTACTCCCAGATCCACCTGTCAAAAAAATTCTCTCAAGCAGGTTTCATTATGAATCAAAAGAAACTGCTAACAGAACTGCTCCATGACTTTGGGTAATGCAAATTCTTAAGTTCAAAAGCCTCAAAGAAATGACAGTGTGATTCCTGTGTCTTGAAGAAAAAGTCTAAACAAAATTACAATGGTAGAGATTGATTTTTTAAAAAGGTATCTGCCACAACTCCACAAGCCAATCAGTCATTCATCAGAGCTGCCGCCTCTGTGTGGGTGCTGCAGGAACACCATATAATATTACTCTGCAAAATAGTCTCTTTTTCTCTTTAAGACAATACATGAAAATGACTCTCTTAAAGATGTTTAATATATTCTTATATAAAATATCTGATGTTGATACAAATCATGTAAACCTTCCTTTGGAAAAGTTACAACTGGTCCTCATTTGCAGGACCAAAAACCTTGAATTTTTATCTTGTCAGTGCAAATCTATATTAGGTGTTTTCAAACTACAGAAATAGCCATCGACCCTCACAATACAAAAGGATTTCTCAAAAAGGAAGATTATTGTGTTCAGGTTATAGAAATTACGTTTACATTAAAACCACCCAGCTCCCCATCAAATTTAACAGCTCAATTGTTAAAAGTACGAAAAAGGGAAAAATTAAAGCTGTTTGTGCAAGAATCACTACAATGGTTGTCACCCCTTTTCTCTTCCCCCAACTCTGCTTAATTCTTACTAGGTTTGTTTAGAAATATAACAACGTGACTTTCTCTTTGTTTCCAGGTGTGATTTTACTGTTCTTCAAGCCAAGACGGGGCGTCAACTCCAGGGGTTTTCAATTTGATATGGAACTGTTTAAGTGTCTGTTCAAGCTGCTTCTGATTCCCAGCAAAGTAAGCGGCAATGGCATTGTGAAAAAGGACCAGCTGATTGTGTAACACTTTAACCTGTGAACAGAGGAGAGTCATTAACACCAATGACAATAAAATATAAGGTGATTTGTTACATGTCTTAATGAAAGAGCATATCTCTCCGGAGGAAAAGTTGTTTTGATGAAATATTTCACACATACCAACTGTATACTGTTTTACAAAGTCACTGAGCCTTTCATAGTTTTTTAACTTCCCTGAAGGGAACAGATCAGTTTAATAAGATGCTAACCATATTCAAACATTATTGAGCATACCTTAATTTAAAAGTATCAGTAGGTCCCTCTTTAAACTAAGTATGTTCAAAGTCAAAGAAGCAAAATTATATATAAATAACTACTATATGATACATGATCTGTGCCAAGTATGGACATCATTAAGGCTACACTTTAAGTGAAAACTGAGTATTTAAAATGCTGGATACTTTTAAATACTGCTGTTCTCTGCACAGATTGAAGAAGTGGTAGCAAGAGCCGCCCCAAAAGGCCATTTACTTAAAGTTCATATGCCTCTCAGTTATTTTCAATTGAATATTACTTCGAATGATATGAGTATGTTTTAACCAGGTAACACTATTTCTATGACTCTTCTATTTAAAGATACCAGCAAAATATCACAAAGATATTATGAATGAAGTGTTTCCTTAAGTCTTATTTATAAGTTCAAACTGTTCAACAATAAAGTATAAAATTTACCCATCCAATGCAATATTTACTAAAACTGCACTTTTAATAATTTTTAATGATGTAAAAACATCTGATATATGATGTTAAGTGAAAAAATAGGATATAACATATATGATAAGATGTCTGTATTCACTATTAACACACATGCAGTCTCTAGCCATTTCTTTTGTCTATGTACCTCTATAAAGGAAAACACTTAATATATTTATATTGGATAGTTTTGATTTGTAAAGCCTTTATTTTTAAGATTAAAATATTGTAAAAATGGCATATGCTCAAAATTATAAAGTCAAGTCTCCACTCTGCATTTATTCCTCTCCTTCCCACCCAAGAGAATCACTGTTAGCATTTTATTGTGTACCTGTTGAGAAATTTTTTAGGGTTATATACAATATTTAAAAACATAAATGGACTGTATTATGCACACTTAGGGCTTCCTTTGTGGCTTAGAAGGTAAAGAATCTGCCTGTGATGCAGGAGACCCAGGCTTGATCCTTGGGTGGGGAAGATCCCTGGAGAAGAGAATGGCTACCCACCCAAGTATTCTTGCCTGGAAAATCCATGGCCAGAGGAGCCTGGCAGGCTACAGTCCAGGAGGTTGCAAAGAGTTGGACATGACTGATTAACACTTTCACTTTCTATACACACTTTCAGAAATAACAGATTTTTAAAGTATCTTAGAAAACTTTTTATTTCATTCACTTATTCATTCAACAGAGATTAAGTATCTTCTAAATACCAGGTACCGTTCTAGGAGATACAAAAAACATTCCTTCCCTCCCAAGCTTACATTCTTTTTTTAAAAAATTTATTTATTTTAATTGGAGGCTAATTACTCTACAATATTGTAGTGGTTTTTGCCATGCATTGACTTGAATCCACCACGGGTGCACATGTGTCCCCCATCCTGAACCCCCCTCCCACCTCCCTCCCCATCCCATCCCTCTGGGTCATCCCAGTGCACCAGCCCCGAGCACCCTGTCTCATGCATCCATCCTGGACTGGCGATTCGTTTCACATACAATATACATGTTTCAATGCCATTCTCCCAAATCATCCCACCCTTGCCCTCTCCCAGAGTCCAAAAGACTGTTCTATACATCTGTGTCTCTTTTGCTGTCTCGCATACAGGGTCATTGTTACCATCTTTATAAATTCCATATATATGCATTAATATACTGTATTAGTGTTTTTCTTTCTGACTTACTTCACTCTGGCTCCAGTTTCATCCACGTCATTAGATTTGATTCAAATGCATTCTTCCAAGCTTACATTCTTAAGGGATTGGGAAGGTAGGAGGCAGGTAAGAAACAAAATAAGTACTGACCCCAGGGAATGAATAGCTCAAGCCTTGAGAAGAAGATGGGTTAACATTCAGGGCATCTGAAGCTGCCGATTCAACTTAAGCTGTTTAAAAAAATAAAAGGGATTTTTTCCCTTTTTCTCTGACAAAGATAAGAAAGTTTCTGGCAAGGAGATAGTTTAACAGGGCCAGATAGCATGAAATGACGACAGCTAAAAAATACCTTGAATTCATCTGGTCAGAAATTTAAGGCCTGCAACCTTCCTAAATGAAAGGCTTTGGTACCAGGTATAAGGACAACACAAAACCTTTGACACTGTGTATCAGGCACTGGACTAGGGATACAAGAATACAAGGATAACTGAAGCAGAGGGCAGTGGAAAATGATGATTAATATGATAAACGGGTAGTAAAAGTACATCTTGTTAACTTTAAAAAAAAAAGGCACTTGTGGGGATAGGAGGGTTTTTTCAAGAAAGGTTGAACGGGAACATCGGGATGGCAGAACTCTAGCTTCCCTGGCCCTCTGGTTCTGAGACAAGAGGGATGTTGACAGATCTCCACTCAGGAGCAACTATTCAGGAGACAGTATGATCATAGAAGTGAAGGTTCCCAGAAGGCAACTGGGATTCCCTGGTGGCTCAGACGGTAAAGAAGCCACCGGCAATGCAGGAGACTCCGGTTCGATTCCTGGGTCAGGAAAATCCCCTGTAGAAGGGACAGGGTACCCACTGCAGTATTCTTGCCTGGAGAGTCCCCATGGACAGAGGAACCTGGCGGGCTACAGTCCATGGGGTCGCAGAGTCGGACACGACTGAGCGCCTAAGCACACAGAAGGGAATCAGGAGGTGAGCAAAGCATACCATTATAATAACTTACAACAGTGGCTCCAATCAGCCCTCTCAATCCACACCCTTGGGGAGGCTGCTGCAGTGACAATGAGCTCAGCCTATAAAATTCAGAAAACAAGGCCTGATACACAAGTGCCAGCCATGTGGGATCACTACTACTGCAGTGTGAGGAAGCCCTGTCTAGCCTGCCTTCTGGATGAAAGCCCACAGGGACAGAGGTCCAATGGTTCCAGCTGCTCCCAGAGCCCAGCAGGCCTTCCAGCTGAAAGCCACCAGGCAACTGTGGGAAATAATAGTGCTCTAGGTCACGAAGTTGTGGGTGTTTTTGTTAGGCAGCAAAAGAGGTGCATCCATGAAAAAGGTTAAGAATGTGCTCTCCTAGTCCATGGGGTCGCTAAGAGTTGGACACGACTGAGAGACTTCACTTTCACTTTTCACTTTCACGCACTGGAGAAGGAAAGGCAACCCACTCCAGTGTTCTTGCCTGGAGAATCCCAGGGGTGGGGGAGCCTGGTGGGCTGCCGTCTATGGGGTCGCACAGAATCGGACACGACTGAAGTGACTTAGCAGCAGCAGCAGGAATTAATAAGGGTTTAGAAAACACAGTGAAAAGGAGGAAAATCAGAGGCAGAACGACAGGCCTGCTGCTGCTAAGTCGCTTCAGTCGTGTCCGACTCTGTGTGACAACACAGATGGCAGCCCATCAGGCTCCCCCGTCCCTGGGATTCTCCAGGCAAGAACACTGGAGTGGGTTGCCGTTTCCTTCTCGAATGCGTGAAAGTGAAAAGTGAAAGTGAAGTCGCTCAGTTGTGTCCGACTCTTAGCAACCCATGGACTGCAGCCTACCAGGCTCCTCCGTCCATGGGGTTTTCCAGGCAAGAGTACTACTGGAGTGGGGTGCCATTGCTTTCTCCGAACGATAGGCCTAGGAGGAGGAAAAGCTAATAAGCAGGGTGGTTGCAATACGTGAGAGAAATTAAGAGAGAAAGCAGCTGTGGAACAGACACTCAAACAAGGAAGGCAAACCTGACATGGATAGAACAGGGTAGTTACACAGGCAGCTGGAGAAGTCCCAACAGGGGATTACAGATAGAGGGAAACCTAGGGAACTTCGGGAGACTGCTGTGAGTCAATAATCGCTCAAGAAAGCTCTCAGAACACCGTGGAACAGAGCGGCTTGCTTAACCATAAAAGCACGACATATGCCCCAGGTCATTAAGTGAAAGAAAAAATGCTACCATCCTTCTGCTGATGTGAATAAGTGCTATGATAATCACAGTTTGACCTCGTAGGGCCAGACACTCTCCTGCAGGAAACTACGGGGGGGCTAGGGACGTAAGCCTGAGGTCTACTGAAGAGGGCAGTCTTTCCCCCGCCCTCACTTCCCTTTGCTTATAAAAATGCAGCTGCTTAATTCTGGGGCACAGGCCTCTTGACTGTCCGACCACATCTCTCATAAGCATCCTGTATCAATACATCTACTTCTCGTGTATCACTCTGCCTCTCGCTGGATTCCTTCTGCACTGAGACACAAAGAACCTGGGCCTCAATAAGTCCAGTCACCAGGCGAGCGATTCTGAAAGAACATGGTTTCAAAACTGCTACTAACCAGCCTCAAGACCTAAGTACAGTTTTTGAGTAAATGGAATACAGATTCTTTCATAACTTTTATTTCCAATTTTCTGGCAAGCCTTGCATTAGGTATAGTTGATACTGGGCACAGCCTCCCCAAATTTGTATTTGTTATTCATCTAGACCATCAGTAAAACATCCCTATTACTAGTACCGTTCTTTCACAGAGATTACCAGAAGGAGCTCTGGAATCAGGAAGCATGTGGGCCAGGCCCGGCTGTGCCACTTTCCAGGGGTACCAGGCAAGGGTCCTTCTAACTTCACTGGCCAAGGTCTCTATCTGTCCATTAGGGCCGCCGTCACCGAAAACCGCGTTTGTAGTGCTGCCGGAAGGTTAAATGAAATGAGATGCTACCTAGTACAGTGTCTGACACAGAGTAAGTACTCGTTCGATTTCAGTGGAATCTAAATTTACCTATTTGACGGTTTAAACCTCCACACGACATTCACTTTTTTTAGTGATATAAAATTTCCCTTATTTAGAACCTATTGATTTGGAACTTGTAAGAAGTAAGAATGTGATCCTGTGATTTATAATAAGAAATACATACTGTGTTTTGGTCCCATTCTAGGCACAGAGCTCCTAAAACCTGTTAATCTCCTAAGTGATAGGAGTCAAAGAGGCATCTTTAGTTGTAATACTTGGTCTCTGGTTCGGTTCCTGAAACAGTCCCAGAGCTATTAAAGGTGAAAGGAGTGTCTTTTGTTATTCACAAGCACTTGTCAACCACACCAGCCTTTATAAGATTCCTGGAAAGCCCCTAGATAACCATAGCTTGAGCCTGGTTGCCAGGGGAACTAAATTGTGATTAGGTGGGAATTTTCACCCTCACCCCCCAACCTCTGGACAATTATTTAATCAGCCGTGCCCACGCAATGAAGCCTGTGTGAAAATCCCTACAGTACCAGTCTGGACAGTGTCTGGGCCGGCTGACGCAGCCACAAACAAGGAGGGTGGTGCCCGCCAAACCCCGTGGGCACAAGAGCTGGTGTTCAGAGCCCTTCCACACCTTGCCCAGTGGATGTCTGCATCTTCAATGCTTCTGTAACGAGCTGGGGGTGTAATAAGGAAGCTGTTTCCTGAGCTCTGTCAGCTGCTCTGACAAGGACTGAGGCTCCTGAGGGGCTGCGGGAACCACCTGGCAGCTGACCGGTCAGAGGCACAGGTGATTCCCGAGTTCCCACCGTGCGTGCAGGTGGGGCTGCGGGGGGAGGCCACAGGGTCAGAAGTCAACTGAACTTCAGGACACCCCGCTAGTGTCCAGAGAACCAGAGAACTGTCTGTGTGGATGGAAAATACCCACATACAACTGATGCCAGAAAAGTGCTGTAAGTGAAACCAGAATCTGAGTTGTTTTCCTTTTCAAAGCTAGAAAGTGATGTGACGTTTACCGGAGCACAATGAAAAAAAGGTGTGCACTAAGCAAATCAATTTTGTTGACAAGAGTGCATGGACACTGCACTCTATCCACACTGCCTGCCTTGACAAGGCCTTCAGTCCAAGGGCAGAGATGCTCTAGAAGGAATTCCTCTGCCTGACGGATCACCTCAGAAGAACCTCTAAGGGTCCCTCTATAACCCAAAGATTCTGTACTTCTGAAATGAACACATTTTCCAAGCACCAAGAAGGCACTTAATTTCTTCCTAACTATCCTTTGGTTAACAACATTTAAGTTAACAGTATTACATTAAAAATTTGTTTAAACATTCTTAATACAGACTTTAATTCATATTGATCTCCTTTTCTATGTCTAGATAGAAAAGTTTTGCATGGCAACCACTTTTAAAACAAGCTTTAAAATGAAAGCTGATTTGTCTAAGTACCTACTAAGATAAGGTCGAATTATTAAAGTTATAACCTGGGTTTACCTTACACGAGTGGAGTTTGATTTCAGGACCAAACCTCTTTCCTCTAAGCCACGAGAGTCGATGAAAACTTGTTGTTTTGTCACTAAGTCACATCCAACTCTTTTGCAAACCCCATGGACTCAGCCCGCCAGGCTCCTCTGTCCCTGGGGCCTCCCAGGCAAGAGTACTGGAGTGGGCTGCCATCTCCTTCTCCAGGGGATCTCCCCAACCCAGGGGCGGAACCTGCATCACCCTCACTGGCAGGCGGATTCTTTACCACTGAGCCACCAGGAATGCCACCATGAAAACCACAGCTAGAACAAAAGACGTAAAACAAAATATTACAGGCTAGCTCTCACTTGATTCCTATCTACGTAAAAATGTTTTCCAAAACTGACCTGTTCTCAGTCACCTCTGCCAGTGTGACTGAGTTCCAGATCTCTTCTGGAGAACAGACTGTCAAGGACTGGTCAGAGGAGAGCTCTGATGGCAGTATACTTGGACAGAAGGGTGGGAAAGTTTCCAGGTGACCTTAGGTATCAAAGAACTTCTTAAAGATAAACAAGCATAAGTTATGAAGAAGAGACTGTTAAATTCAATTACTTTAAAGTCTAGAATTCCTATTCACTCAAAGACAGTGAAAGTGCAAGCTACAAAGTGGGGAAAGGGGTCTGCATTAAAGGCTCTGACAAAGGGTACATATGCCGAAAACGTGAAGGACGCCCACACACCAACAACCCGGTCAAAAAGAGCAGATAACATGGACGTGCATTTTACAGAAGAGGAAACAGAAGTGGCCAGTTAAATATGAAAAGACATCAGCCTCACAAGAAAATAGGAAAATGCACACTAAGACTGATATGAGATGTTATTTTTTATCTTCTACCATAGGAAAACTTAATAGCAATTCTTGTACATTGCCAACTGTTGTATAAATTTGTAGAACTACGTTTGAAAAGAATTTGGCATTAACAAGTAAAATTAAAGATGCACATACCTTAGGGAACAGCAATTTAACTCAAAAAAACATGTCCTAGAAAAACCTGCACATGCGTTCCATGAGACATGGGGCTTTCCTGATGGCTCAGATGGCAAAGAATCTGCCTGCAACGGAGGAGACCTGGGTTCAATCCCTGGGTTGGGAAGATCCCCTGGAGGAGGGCATGGCAACCCACTCCAGTTATCTTGCCTAGAGAATTCCACAGACAGAGAAGCCTGGCAGGCTGCAGTCCACAGGGTTGTAAAGAGTTGGACACGACTGAACGACTAACACTTTTACTTCACTACACTTTTACATGAGACACGCACAAATATGTTCATAGCAACACTGTTTTTAGTATAAAAATACAAGAAAACAACCCCAAATTCGTATTTACAGGAAAACCAATAAACTACAATTTCCTTGTGCAATGGGGATACTATTAATATATAGGTGCGAAAATAAATGAACTAGAGCTCCATGTATCAACATGGATGGCTCTCAGGAAGATCAGAGAGAACAAAACAGAATACGCACAGCAGGATTGCATTTACATAAAGTTCGGAAACACATGTAACTGAATGAGACATTCAAATGTAGTAAAACTTACAGAAAACCAACAACAATATGAAAAACTCAGAACAAGGGTTATAGAGGGAGCAGATGAGGGAAAATGAGATAAGGGCAAGCACCAAGGAGGCTTCAGAAGTATTGACAGTTTTGCCTCTTAACCTGGGTGTTAGGAAAGTGGCTGCTATTTGTTGTCATTACTATTTATATCTTGCCTGTATGTTAAAACATTCTTCTGAACGTGTTTAACATTTTTTATATTAAAATAAAGGAAAAGTTAAAAAAGATAATGTCTTCACTTTATATTCAGAGGAAAAAAAATATTGCACTTAAAATGTTACTTACATTCATTCACTCAGTAAATATTACCAGCGACTGGTGTTAGGCACTACTCTAGGGGCTGGAATGCAAGCAAGCAACAAAACAGACAATTCTCACAAAGTTTGTATTCTATTGAGGGAATAAAGAGATACACAATCAGTAAAGTACACAGTACATCAGATGATGACACTTGCTACAAAGGAAAACAAAGCAGCAAAGGAGAGTGTGAGCTGTGTGTACAGGAGAGGTGTTGCAACGTAAAGAGGAAGGCTAATAACATGAAAAGATACATGCAGTGATTATTACAGCACTATTCACAAGAGCCGAGACCTGGAATCAACCTAAACGCCCATCAGCACAGGAATGGGTAAAGAAGGTGTGGGACGCGTGTACAATGGAACATTACTATTATTCAGCCATAAAAAAGAACGAAAGAGTGCCATCTGCAGTAACATGGAGGGACCTAGAGATTATCATACTAAGTGTAGTCAGACAAAGACAAATATAATACGCTATAACGAATGTGGAATCTATTTTTCAAAAAACAACACAAAAGATACATATTCATTTACAAAACAGAAATAAACTCACAGAGTTTGAAAACAAACTTATGGTTACCAAATGGAAATGTGGGCGGGAAGGATAAATGAGGAGTTCAGGGTTAACATGCACACACTACTATGCACAGAATATCCAGGTAGCCAACAAGGATCTACTACAGCACAGGGAACCCTACTCAGTAATCTGTGATAACCTACGTGGGAAAAGAATCCAAAAAAGAATGAGTTTATGTATATGTATAACTGAAGCGTTTTCTGTACACCTGAAACTAACAGCAAATTAAAAAAAACAAAAACAAAAAAAGGCCAGAAGAGGTCTCACTAAGGTGACATTTGAATAAAGACCTAAAGTGAAAGGAGAGGAAAAAGGAGAAGAGGAGAGTGAAAAAACTGGCTTAAAACTCAACATTCAGAAAACTAAGATCATGGCATCTGGTCCCATCACTTCATGGCAAATAGATGGGGAAAAAATGGAAACAGTGAGAGACTTTATTTTCTTGGGTTCCAAAATCACTACAGATGGTGACTGCAGCCATGAAATTAAAAGATGCTTGCTCCTTGGAAGAAAAGCTATGACCAACCTTCACAGCATATTAAAAAGCAGAGACATTACTTTGCTAACAAAGGTCCGTCTAGTCAAAGCTATGGTTTTTCCAGTAGTCATGCATGGACGTGAGAGTTGGACTATAAAGAAAGCTGAGTGCTGAAGAACTGATGCTTTTGAACTGTGGTTGGTGTTGGAGAAGACTCTTGAGAGTCCCTTGGCCAGCAAGAAGATCCAACCAGTCCATCCTAAAGGAAATCACTGAATATACATTGGAAGGACTGATACTTAACAATGTATACAGAATTCAGCTCAAAATGGAACATAGGCCTAAATGTAGGAGCTAGAAACTATAAACCTTCTAGAAGAAAACACAGGAAAAAAATCTTAATCTTAGGTTTGGCAAAAATTTTAAAACAGTTCACACAAAGAATAAATTATAAAAAGAAAACAATCAACTGGACTTCATCAAAATTAAAATGTTTTTTCTCTTTAAAAGACACTGTTTATGGGCTTCCCTGGTGGCTCGGTGGTAAAGAATCCACCTGCCAATGTAGCAGACATGGGTGTGATCACTGATCCAGGAAGATCCTACGTGTCGCAAAACACCTAAGCCTGTGTGCCACAATTATAGAGCCTGTGCTCTAGAACTGCAACTACTGACGTCCGTGTGCCCTAGAGCCCATGCTCTTGCAACAAGAGAAGCCGATGCAATAAGAAGCCCTTGAACTGCAACTAGAGAGTAGCTCCCACTTGCTGCAACTAGAGACAAGCCCGTGCAACAGCGAAGACCCAGCACAGCAACTCCCCCCCCAAAAAAATTAATTAAAAGACACTGTTATAAAAATGAAAGGCAAGCCATATATTGGGAGACAATATTTGCAAAAGCTATTAGACAAAGAACTGATATACACAAAATATATACAAAATATTCTTAAAAATGAATAAGAAAATGACAAACAACCTAACCAAAAAATAGGGGAAAAGTCTGAACAGGCATTTCACCAAAAAACAAAACAAAAAACAGATGGGAAATACGTCCATGAAAAGATGACCAATGTCTTTAGTTATTAGGGAAATTCTGACTTAAACCAGTGAGGGCGTGGAACAAACTGGCCTCTCATATATTATTGGTGGAAATGTCAAATGATACAACCATCTAGGAAAAGTTTGCCAATTTCTTAAAAAAGTTAAACACGCACCTACTATTCCCGAGTTATGTGTACATACAGCCCAGCTATTCCACAACTAGGTACTGGCCTAAGAGGGATGCATGGTTGTTGTCGTGTAGTTGCTAAGCTGTGTCCGACTCTTTACAACCTCACGGACTGCAACCCACCAGGCTCCTCTGTCCATGGGATTTCCCAGACAGGAATACTGGAGTGGGTTGCCATTTCCTTCTCCAGACCCAGGGGTTGAACCTGCATCTCCTGCTTGGCAGGCGGATTCTTTACCACTGAGTCACCTGGGAAGCCCAAGTGTATGTATTTTGTGTGCATACCAATTTAAAAAATTTAAAAAACTGTGTGTAGCCCGACTGGGACTTTCCCAAATAGCTCAGTGGTAAGGAATCTGCCTGCCAAAGAGGAGACACAGGAGAGAGACATGGGTTCGATCCCTATCTGGGTAGGGAAAATCCCCTGGAGGAGGAAATGGTTACCTACTTCAGTATTCTTGCCTGGAAAATTCCATGGACAGAGGAGCCTGGTGCTGGACTGCAGTCCGTGGGGTCACAAAGAGTTGGACATGACTAAATGACAAGCACGCACACACATACACCAATTAAATAAAAAAGCAAAGGAAAAAACAGGACATTAATGAAGCTTCATGACTCAATTATAGTATAAAACATAAAGACTATAAATCAATAGATTTAAAAATGAAACTAAATTAGAATGTTTCAAATAATCTTTCTAGTTTCTAATTCTCTCTAAAGCCGCAAATCAATTCTGTTTATAATCAAGACATTCACCTTTGCTTGTAGAGTCTAAAGTAATACACCTCAGAGAATTCAAGGAAAACTGTCCCTAAAACATCATGCTGCAATCCTTACAAACTGCTATGTGACGAGTTTTAAATTTTTGCAAAAGCACACAAGTAAAATTTCCTTCACTAAAAATGCCACTAGGAACAAAGCAAATCTACTACAAATAAATCATTTATTCATTTTCTATTTTCTCTGTCCATGAAGTAGGTAATCTTTTTCTTTGCCCGTAGAGACTCTTGTTAACTGCAGAAGGAGGGTGATACAGTTGGATGAGAATGACAGACTCAAGAAACTGGGCTTCATTCCCGTTTCTGTCCCAAGTTTACCATGTGAACTCTCTTTTCACGTGAATAATGAAGAAACTGAGATTTAGGTGATTTTTATGGTTCCTTTCTACTAAAGGTTTCTGATAAAGTTGCTTTCTAAATAGCAGTATATATATATTTGGAAACTCAAATGGCTCTGGAAAACCTTTCGTTGAAAGGCTTTCTTTCAGTAGAAAAACATTATTTCTATTTATTTTTAAGGACAGAAACTGGCACTTCGATTAGAGAAGTATTAAATTCAGCTGAAAGTTTATGTACAAGTTTATGAACACTCTTCCCTATTTTGAGTTATTGTTTAAGGTTTTCACACTAGTAACCTATTTGAGTCACAAAGTAATATTTCTATCTTGCTCTACTAGTATTATTTCGCTTTTCTTGTTTTCCAATTTCAGATGACCCTTGGCTCCTGGAATTACAGAGAAACTAAAAGGCTTCTGTATTTTTAGTGTGAAATTCCAATTTTTAGAAATAGGGTCTAGCTAATTATTGTTTTTTGGGCCACAAAAAATTCTGGGTTTGAATTTTAATTGTCAATGTTTTAGAACTGGAGAAGACAATAAAAGAGCACAGGGTTTGATTCACATACTAAACTGCAGACAGCTCTTACAACAATCTAGAAAGTTAGGAGAGAGTCAAAAAGAAAGTGGGAAGGGCATCAGACAATTTCAGTTAGCCCTACTGATGTCGACACAAGTGTCCCCACTCTCTGACAGTCAACCAGCCTAACAGAGAGACACCCTAACGGAGCCTCACAACAGGGACATCAGCAGCATTTAGAATGGTTCCCCACCCCCAGCGAAACCGAATCCAGAAAGAAAAGAAGATGCTTTTTAGGGCTGAATTCTAATTTTCACAACAAAATAAGACAATATCCATTTTCACAAAAACATTCTTTTGGTAACTGTGAGAAGGTTGATGTGTAAAAGCATTTTAAAGTTTTCACACTTCAGAAAAGTTTCTGGTATAAAGAAGAGCCTCTGGGGATTCTAAACTTTTCAATTGTAATTATGGAAATAAAGTATAAAATTTCACTGTCACTTTAACCTGAGAAGCTGTTTTATACCAAAACAGATAACTTATCTCACTTTTCTATTAGCACTGATTCTGTGTTATCCTAGTACAAGTTTTGATTCTGGTATGCAAATTTAAATAAGAATAGTAAGTTGACTCTTTAATCCAACCATTACTAACTCAAAAATAAAGTTAAATTAAACTAATAAATCAATTATCATAGGAATATACCTTCTAAATTAAATGAATTTAAAACAGGATATTTTGCTTTTACATTTTTTTCTTGTAAAAATTTTTTTTCTATTATTTCTCTACTTATTTCTGACTAATTTTAATTTGCACTAGGATATGGACTCATAGAACGTATTCAATGAAGCTATGATAGTTACAAAGAATCTTTAGGATATTCTGGTTATTAAATAAATATAAACCACTACCAATAGAGGGAAAAATTAAGAACTATTAGAAAAACAGCTGCAGTAAAATTTTAAAGATAATTTTTGCAACCATGGTAATATTATGCTGTTCTCACTGTATATAAGCAATTTTAACAAGACTCAAAAGCATTATTTTAAGTATTTGGTTTTTTCATCAGGTTCACTTTATAAAAGGTCAGTCTGGGCAAGATTCTGGCTCAATTAGAACTGACTTGGGGAGAGATGTGAAGAAAGTAAAATGAGGGGAAAAGATCAAACCCTACTTCTAGAAGGGTCAAAAAGCCATAATGCTGAAGGAAATATTTTAGGGTTGTTACACTTTTTCAGTTTACTTCTACATTTGTGCTATGAAATCATGAGAAGTTATGAGCATACAGTATCAAAGAAACAGCCAAGAATTTTTGGTAGACTATTCTTTATTATAGCAGGTGACAACTAACTTCTGTGAAGCACTCTCTGTTCAACAGATAAATATGTTACCCTTACATCTGTTCTTTGAAATCTTCCATTCTCTCCATGTTATCATTTAAAAAAAAAAAAAAAAGACTCAGAAAGTTAAGTAATTCACCTAAGTTTTAGACATCTAGGAAGCAGATGGGATTTGTGGAACTTAGGAATGTCTATTCCAAGACTGACTTCTTTCCCCTATTCTAACCTGCCTCTATTCATAAGGCAATAAGCATTTTAGAAAGCTTTTAAACAAAGTTTGAAATAAACAAAGTAAGGTTTAACAGATCAACTAAAGGAAGGGCAGTAATGTAGAAAAGATACTTTAACCTTCTTTCTGTTTTGTCTCTGGTCCTCAAGCTGCATGCAAACAGCCTCAGGACAAGGAACTAACGCAGAGGCTGGAACAGCTAAAATTTAATTCTTTCTAAAGTTATGAAGAATAATGCAATATTAAATATTCATATAATAAAAAACTTTCATATAATCTTTCCATAATTACAGAGCAGGAAAATAAAATCTATATTCATCTATTTATGTATGTATCTCCTAACTTAAAGTGGTTATAAGGCTAAATAAAACACAACAGAAAAGCAGATTTAAAATAGAAGCAAAAGACAGAAGCAACATTTCCTGCCTGTGGGATGACGAAAGATTTGACCAACTTTCAAAACCTAACATCAGAAACAGTTACAGTAATTTAGAAATATACTAAATCATTGTGAAGTCAATCACAAAGAACTTTCATAAAGATCTGCCAAAAAGCAACCCAGACCAGACCAAAGGAAAACCACTATAGCAACATCTGGTGAATGACCTAAAATATACCATAAGATACTGTAACTGTTAAAGCGCCAAACAAACTTCAGCACTGACGCCAACACACAGAGACAAGCTGGGGCTTTAAACGGAAACTGTAAGAGAAATGTAAGAGCAGAACTGATAATGATACCAATGGGTAACACTAAAAACTTTCTCCTGCCTACAAAGCATGTATCAATAGAAAATAAATTCCATTTACAAAGTGATTGACTACAAAACTTAAAGTATAACTTCATAGACATCAAACGATAAAAAAAGTATTTTATTTCTACCAAATGAACTTTTTTCCAAATCAAATTTAGATTACATGCCTTCTTATCAGAGACATTAAGGTAATTTTTTTAAATGAGGTAATTTCTAGTTAAAATAAGTTATTAGTTTACAATTTTATTTACAGTTGTTAAGTTCTTCAAACTTATTTGGCCCTCCTTTACAGTAACTCTATAAAATAGGGTTTTATATTAAGTGTACAGTAACTTTGGGGCAGTAGCTTGGCTTAAACATGAAAGGAAAAGCTGGAACAAAATCACTGTTTAGTAAGAAGTCTCCAACCACTAATATGTAAGGTATTAACTCCTTTCTTTTCTCCCAACTATTTAAAAATGTATAATGATGTGCTTTCTCTGTGCATCCTTGATCTTTTTCCAGTAAGTAAGAAAGCAGAAGAGTAATAGAAAAATATACCTGTCTTGGCCTTTTATTAGGTTTGCGAAGTATAACTGTATTTGTAATAGCTTTGGAAATGGCTTGTCATAAAAGCAACTACCAGCTGAAAAAGAAAAGCACTATCAGAAATATGGGTGTGGGCCTTGGGAAGGGAGGGGGAGAAGGAAAGACAAATGTGGAGGTGGAAGAACAGATTTCATTTTTCTGACTCATTGGGATGGGTTTCGACAAATCATTGACAATTAGGTTAAAAAAAAAAAAAAAGCATCCCCTGAGGTAAAAAAGCAGCTTCCCTTGTGTCTCCTGCTTGCAATGCAGGAGACCTGGGTTTGATCCCTGGGTTGGGAAGATTCTCTGAAGAAAGAAATGGCAACCCACTCCAGTATTCTTGCCTGGAGAATCTTATGGACTGAGCAGCCTGGAGGGTTACAGTCCATGGGGCTGCAGAGCTGGACATGACTGAGCGGAGCCCAATGCCATGAGGTAAAAAAGGGCAGTCCTGTTTTGGAAAGAAGATAACTGATGAAACGCAATCTGTAAACTCCAGTAACAGATTCGCACAAGTTTTCTCCTCTTTAGCAAAAATGCCTAAGCTAGCTAACTCCCAGTCCTCACCCTTCCCTCCAAAGGTTCCAGGTTTAGATATGACCAATATGACTTCTGTTTTCCAAGGGTATCTCTAATCTTCTCCCTCTCCTGATTTGTTTTTTTTTTTTTTTTTTTTGAGGCAAGGAATATGACTTTAATTGGAAAGCTGGCTGGCTGAGAAGATGATAGACTTCCTCTACATGCAGATTACTCAAAGATCAGTGTCCATCAGTTCACTTACTATAGGAAGGGAATGCCCTAAATATGTACCCGTGGCACTCATGTGGAGGAGAAACAGACTAACAAGCATTCACAGCACAGTATGATTTGTGCTTTGGAGAAAGCCCTGGATGCTCTGATAATACACAGAAGAAGAAAGAAACTTTCAAGTTGCTCGAGGACACATTTTATAGCGTAAATCTTCCCAGTTAGCATATGAACTCCTAACTTAAAATTAATTTAGGGCCATGAGCGTAGTTAAGGCACTGGGTATTTCCTTTCATTAAATAGGTGATCCTGTTCTCATTGGCCTTTTGGACACTGGGCAACAGGAACTTATAGATAAACCGATGGTCCATTCAAACTCATCTTTACATTCACAGATAGCTTTTCTTCATAGTGTGGTTCTGTATTTTATTTTGGAAAGATAACTTTTCCCCTCTTAAACAGCTTACAAAATTCTCATCCCAGGCACCTAACAACTGTTTAAACTGAAAAAATCTTTACCAAAATTTGTTATAATAAAACTGTTTTCTTTTAAAAAAAAAAAATCCATAAGCAGCAATACTATGTTTTGCTTTAAGAAGTGAACAGAAAATACAACAGAAGCTTACAAATCATTGAAACATATGATCCAGGATTTCTTGAAAGCTTTTGTTTTGACCTCTTTCTGCCAGTGCTCATGTTCCTCATTCTGTGTGGTCTGGCCATACTGCCACTTCTAGCCCTCACTACGGTTTTCTTTGTCAAATCCTAGGTTTCTTCTTCCTCATGCTTCACTCACCATTTTGTATAAAACAGAAATGTTCTTCATTAGACTGTAAGTTGCTTGTTAGCAGAGAGTTTGTCAGAATTATACAATATTTCTTTAGATTTAGTCATTATAATAGCCCAAAGTAAGCACCTTAAAAATATACTGAATAATTTTTAAAAGGGATCTTTTGAAAATTGAAAGAAATATGAATATGAAACCAGAATGTTGCAAGATTTAAGAGGAATAAAGAAAAAAAATCTAATTATAAAGTGATTATTTTAAATCTAAGAAACCAAAGAGTAGATGAGTCATGGAAGAAATATATATATGGTCAACAGGAAAGGACTGAGTTATTACTGAGAGGACTCCAAGGAAAGGTCAAAAAGAACAATGCAAAGTCAAGTTCTTAAACACTGCTGGTATAGTCTGAGATTTTACTCAGAAATACTAATTAAAGGGTTTATTTTTAAGTAAATCTCAAGATGGTAACTACTAAGAACCAAAAAAAAGAAAAAGTGCAGTAATGCTACTGTCGCTAAAACCAATGCAGATACCAGTGATCTGTTCACATCTCACACTGGCTGTAGACTTAAAAACTCACCTTGGTCACAAACTGACAAACTGCCTTGGGTGATTAGCAGGGCTGGCAAAGTAAGGGAAATACGGGTCTGAGGTGTACACAAGCAAAACCATTTAACAGAACAGAGACAATGCAGCAGTGATGTCAAGAACTAAACTTTAATAAGCGAATCCTGTACCCTCAAAGTAGAAGCAATGAACAATCCCCTCCCCTCTAACAACAGAAAGAACTTCTGTCCAGAAGAGGTAAAGAAAACACAAGTACTTTAAACATAATTGCCAAGAAAAAACCACACACACACACACACACACACACACACACACACACACGAAGTCAAATATACAAAAACAGCAATTCATGAGCTACCCCTTTGGAAGGCTTTTAATCTAGTGTACAAATATCTTCCCTTCACACTGCCTGCTGGAAACTGGCACACCTGACGGGCAGACGGCAGGAACTGGTTGGTGAGGTGTGCTCTCCCCTCACTCCCCAGCTGAGGACTGCAAATTACCAAGCAACTCTGGACAGGTACGGCTTGGATGCTGTTAATTTCAACATCAACCCACAACTCTCAATTCTTTTTAGTTGCATGATTGATACAAAGGTAGTTAACTTCCATCTCTTTTATAAAAAGGGAAAGGAGGCAGCACAAATCACAGGCAAATTTTTCCTGTTTCATGTGTGTTTAAAAAGTTTTAAAGGGACCTGGAAGTCAAACCACTAAATGCAGCAAACATGGGAGTGTACAGGAAAATATTTTCCGATGTATACGGAAGGCACTGTCATATCACTTCTAACCTCACACTTAAGATGAAACTGTCTTCTATTCTTTCCAACACAGAATCAATCATTTGATTTTAAGCTATGAGCAAAATTATAGGTCATAGGTAATAAAATTATGTTTAAAAGATAGAAATCTGGTTGAGTCTTTTTGAAAATAGAAGGTATCCTATTTTAAAACAAACATTTTCTATCTATACATATTTTCTTTTAAATCAAAATCATCCTTTGAATAGGTAGGACCAAAATTGAAAAGATAGAAAAAGTATATAACAAGATTTTCAGTCCTCTCTATTCCCCTTCCAGGTTAAAAAAAAATGTTAATTAGTTAATTTCTCTGGGTTTTCTTTATGCAAATACAAGAAAATAAGATTATACATTCTTAAGTCTTTCCTTTCTTATACAAAAGGTTTTGTACCACATACACTGCTGTGCACCTTGGTCTTTTCTTTATTATTAACAGTATGCTCTGAGGATCTTTCTATTAATCACATCCCTAGTCTTTTTTTGTAATGGCTGAAAAGTATTTCATTGTATAAGTGAGCCATAGTTTATTGAACTTGCTCTTTACTGCTGAACTGTTCCAGTTGTTCCTCACCTTTTGACGTTACCAGTGACACTGTGATGAGTAACCTCGAATGTAGGTCATCTCATCCTTGTGTTGGCGGATCTACCTGTCCAGCTTCATCCAAAGCCACTCTCCCTGTTTCTCCGCATGCTCTGGACTCACTGACCTTGACTGGCTTTTGCATATTCTATTCCTTTCCCCTATGGCTCAGAGGTAAAAAATCCATCTGCAATGCAGGAGACACAGGAGATGCGGGTTCGATCCCAATCTAGGCTGGGAAGATCCCTTGGAGGAGGGGGATCTTCAACCCACTCCAGTCTTCTTACCTGGCAAGTCCCATGGGCAGTGGAGCCTGGCCACGGCTGAGCACGCACCCACCCCTTCTTCCCGTGCACACCTCGGTTACCTCCTCTCCACCCCTGTGGACCTCAGCTCCAGAGTCACTTCCTCTCTCATGTCAAGACATGCTCCCTTTGTATGCTCGTAAGACCCCCCTATTTTCCCTTCACAGCACCAATCACAGCTTGCACTTCTGTAATTAGCTGCTCAATGTCTATTTCTCTTACTTGACTATAAGCTCTATGACAGCAAGGCCATTATATTTCCACTACTTGACTCAGTGACTGACATGAAAAACAAGTATTGAATATTTGCTGAAAAAGGAATAAAAAAAGTCAAATGTGCCAATCACATATCAATCTATTCTTCATATTTTACATGTCTCTCTGTTCTACCTTTTAAGGATCTCTTGAAACCTTCAGCTCACTCCACTTCCATTAACACTACCCCAATCCTCACTCCCATCATCCTGTTTAAACTCCTATACTCATTCTTAGGTTCTACTACAGCCTCTGCACCATTTTGAAGACTTGTCATTTGCCAAGAATTCCTGCAATGGATTCCCACCAACACTCAAATAAGCTCTCCCCTAACGTGGCTGAAAAAGTTGGCTTAAAGCTTAACATTCAGAAAACTAAGATCATGGCATCTGGTCCCATCACCTCATGGGAAATAGATGGGGAGACAGTGGAAACAGTGTCAGACTTTTTTTTTTTTGGGCTCCAAAATCACTACAGATGGTGACTGCAGCCATGAAATTAAAAGACATATACTCCTTGGAAGGAAAGTTATGACCAACCTAGATAGCATATTCAAAAGCAGACGTTACTTTGCCAACAAAGGTCAGTCTAGTCAAAGCTACGGTTTTTCCAGTAGTCATGTATGAATGTGAAGAGTTGGACTGTGAAGAAAGCCGAGTGCCGAAAAATTGATGCTTTTGAACTGTGGTGTTGGAGAAGACTCTTGAGAGTCCCTTGAACTGCAAGGAGATCTAACCAGTCCATCCTGAAGGAGATCAGTCCTGGGTGTTCACTGGAAGGACTGATGTTGAAGCTGAAACTCCCAATACTTTGGCCACCTGATGCGAAGAGCTGACTCATTGGAAAAGACCCTGATGCTGGGAGGGATTGGGGGCAGGAGGAGAAGGGGACGACAGAGGATGAGATGGCTGGGTGGCATCACCGACTTGATGAGCATGAGTTTGAGTAAACTACGGGAGTTCGTGATGGACAGGGAGGCCTGGCGTGCTGCAGTCCATGGGGTCGCAAAGAATTGGACGCGACTGAGTGACTGAACTGACTGATTGACTGACTAACGTGGCATATAAGGCCTGCATGGTTTGGCCCCTGTTCACCTCCCACAGACTGTTCCAATTACTTGGAATACTCTCTGCTTTTCACTTTACCTGGTGAACTTTCAACATCACATTCTAATAGAAGCCTGCCCTGACCACTCACTGGTCACAGCCACAATTTATATATACATACACACATGAATTTTGGTGTGATTTGTGATCAGTGTTGCTTCTTTTGTTGCTATTTGGTTGCTAAGTTGTGTCTGACTCTTCGGGACCCCATGAACTGTAGCATGCGAGGCTTCCCTGATTCTTTCACTAGGCTATAAACTCTGAGGGTAGAGTTTTTTTCACTTTTGCTCACTGGGTCCAGAACAATGTCCAGAACACTTCCTGGTACACAATATATAACACTTGATAAATGTTTCCTAAATAAATAAAAAAACAGTAACAACATGAAATTACATGACTGGAATGCACTCAGGAATTACGTTTGGAAATAAAGCTGCAGGAGTGAGGGATTATTTCACAGGATCCAAATGGAGGTGACCACATTTGGCACAGGGTTGCGGCTGCTTACTATACTTCTACCTTCCAATCCATAAAGGCTTATGTTTTATTTAGAACCAGGTTCTTTTACCTATAGAATATAACTTCACATGATTTAGGAGCAAATACCAAGAATATTGTTCATGCCTACAGTTACAGAAATAAAGATGACAGTAAATCACCGGCACGAATCTTTTAAAAATATCAAGAGTCAAAAATGAGAGTTCTTTTGAGAATGGGAAAAAAGATTTCAAGAATGTATCTGCTGTACATATTAAGTAATGATTATGAACTGAACATGCTTCTCAAAATTTGGCAACAGATATCCATTTTTTAAACTCAGAGGCTCATATCTTCTCAAAGAGAAGAATATGTTTGCTCTCCTAGCCTTTCTCAGCATTTACAGAGCATTTTTATAAAAATGTAGCAGGCTTTGAGTATTTCCTATAACAGAATATATTTGTATACAGTGACTGGGTCACCAAAACTACATACATAGCTGTCTCACATTATCTGTGTTTACTTTGTTTTGTGTTTTTTAAAAATTGAAGTAAAGTCGATTTACAATGTGACCTGTTTTTATCCTCTGTGTATTCCCCTCTTTCTCTGCCTCATCACTTTTGTTTATTGGACTTGTCTCTGGTAAGTTAAATTCATACTAACACACATACGAAATAAATTTGTAATATATCAGAGAAGAAATCCTAACATACAGGATTATCACTGTATTATAATTCTATATGAAACATGATGTGAGTAAAGTTCTTTTCATCAACCTAGTGTTAAGAATGACTATAATTTTTATGAAATATTTCAAGAAATTAAGTGTATTAATCAAACACGTGTCTAGGATAGATCGCAAGTCTGGCTCATCTTTTTTCTCTCAGCCTCCCAACCCCCAACTCCCTTGTCATCCTTTGAGTTACTGACTATAACAACAGAAAAAACTGTGCAATTAATGGTTACAGCTAATTAACTGACATTACCTTAAAGTAAGAGTATATTCCATCCTTCTTAAAGTAAGAATATAACAAAATTAATGGGATTATTAGTCTTTATTTACCTAAACTATTGTCGAGTCTCTGATACATTCAGGGTCCTCCCCACAATATGTTAGTAGATCTGAAAAGATATTTACTTGTACTCTTAAATTATAATTATCTTAAGGGAAATGTTAATCATCTTAAATTACTTTTTTCACATTCTACACGGTTCCAAGACATAAAAATTTTTGAAAAAAGGAAACATGGGCTGCTCACATTGATGTGTTTATTTTCCTCTAATTTTTTGCTTTCTTTCCATGAAAACAGTATGTATTGCAGACAACAGAAGCATTTCTGAGAGAGCATGCTATGCCTCACTAAACCAAAGAGCAAGGTAAGCATCTACTCTGTCCTAGGTGACTCTTACTCACCTCTATCTCCTCCCTTCCCTGCAGCATGCCTCACATTTTGGGAAGAAATGCAAACATGTACTTGCTAAATGACTACTATACATTTAACACTAGGCATCATGAGGCTGTAAAAGAAGGCACGGTACCTACTCCGACAAAGTCTACAAAGCACCAGAAATGACTCTTTTCTTTACCTTGACTATATTTTTTAGTCTATGTTTTGTTTTGAACTTTGAGAGGAACAATAAAAGGTAAACAAAGTGCCTTAAGTCAGAAAATAGCTCAAGTTACATTATTGAAAAGTCTAGGGGAAAAGAAATATTGATGAAAACAAACACTATTAGAGTCTAACTGTGCTCATGTTATGCAACTCAATCTTGTTTAGTAAATAAGAAAGAGAATTCAGAGGTTTGTTCACATTAAAGGTAAACACAATATATCAGGGGTGGGGATAGGGCAAGGGGGTGGACAGAGTATAGACTGTAAACAGTAGAATTCAACTTTTTCCATTAAGGGAATGACAAGCATGGGCACATGTACACAACTCTCAGCATTACTGCATGCACATACATACCCAGGTAAGGACACATAGGTATTTTTAATACATACCTATTCCTTTTGTTTTGCCGGAGAGAAAAAAGGCTAGACTAACTACATATAAACACCTCAGTTTTCTAATAGAAAAGAATCTACCTCCCAATCACTCTCAATTTTTTTCCTTAAGTTCTGAAAACAAAATAAACAAAAATATTCTCACAATGTTTGGCCACTAAAACTTATTACGATAGTCACAGGACGATCTTTAGTCCTTTACTCAATGACTATTTGCTTTCAATTTTGCACTATTCTAGCTGTTTGATTATCTGGCCTCACATTTTATAAGAGGAGTGTCGCTATAGGAGGATACTCCAAAAGCCAGGATAACCAAAAGGACCTCCCTCTCCCCGCAATGTCCCAGCAAAAGGAGGTGCAAAAACATCTTTAGAAAAAAAACAATAGCCTTTAGGACATCATGAAATTACAAATTAGCACTCACTGATGTTTCAGATGACTTATGTTTTTTAAAAAAATTCAACATATGATATTTAAAAAATAGAAAGCTTATATTTTGTTAAAATTCAAGACAACTGCATATAAAAGAAATACTAAGGAACAAATTCAGCTGTAGTTCACAAAAGAAGAAAACCCCCAGATCTGAGGCATTTCAAAAGCAAACAGGGGTGACAGGCAGTTCCTAGGACTAAAGACCTGCTTTATCCTCCCCTCATTAGAACTATTAAAGAAAAAGGGGGAGAAGCTGCTTCAACAAAAGCAAGAAAACAAAAAAATTCTTCTTATGAGGAGGTTTTCAGCCAAATCATAGCTGTCTATTGCTTGAAATAACTGAGACCAAGAATAGTATCTCTTTACAGTTTTAAAGAATTATATACAAAAGACAAAAATGTTAAGAGTTTCTTTACAGATTTTATTTTAGACAAAGCTGAATAATTACTGAGTTGAAACTGAAGCTTGATGACAACTGTGGAAAACCCCAAGCAGGGTATTTCTAGGCTCTCTATGAATATAAATAATATCCTTGAGAATAAATGCACCTTTTTTTTTTTTAGTTTATAGTAGGAAAGGTCTAAAGAAGAGAAGATGAGACAATCACAATACTATTCTCAAAGTAATGACTTCTAAACTTTAATCTCTGCAACTCTGACCCTGTTCATCCAAATGGCAAATCCACACCATAAACTCCCTACCAACTGTTTCCATGTGAGTATCTTGTCGTCATTTCAAATTAAACACCGAGTTAAGTAGAACAAGTTCCCAACCTTCATCCCTCATAACCTTCAGGCCAAACTAGCTTCCTCTGTCAATTTCCCAACTCCTGTCATGCAGCCTTGAAACCACTGCTCTTTTCTCTCTCTGCTAATGGAGTGATCCTAGTCCAGGCTTTTTATAAGGGTGCCTGAAGAGTGTTTTTAAGTCACAATTCTCTATTATTCCCAACTTTAAAAAATTTCCAGTGCCAAAGATAAAGATATTTTCATCTGTGGATGTGAGATCTGTCTGACATGTACAATTTATCATTTTTTCCCTCTTCTTTCCTCACTGCTCAGTGTGGCTCCTGAGTCTGAGTGACTGTTGTGATGAAGAGTGAGAGAATAAATGTAAAATGCCTAGTAAATAACAAATAAGTGCGTTCCCTGGTTCATGTCTAAATCTGGAGATCTACTGCCACGTTTCAAAAAGAGCCATATAGTAAGACAGTTACAGTTACACAGCCATTATTTATCCCTGTATAATTTGCTGGCAAGAACCAAATAAGCATGGGTGGTTTAGGGACATTAAATACTTCAAAATAAGCTTATCTCCCTTTTTATAAAAAGCAAGATAACCTTTCATAGAAAATGTTTAAAATACAGAAAAATACAAAATACAAAAAATATCCATAATCTCACTATTCAGAGAATAGCACACAACAGATACCATTAGGTTCCAATAGAACACAATTACCATTTTAAACATTTCCTAAAATCATTTCCTCTATTAGCAGAGGTCCTGGACCCTCAAATTAGATGAATTCCTTTTTCTCCATTCAAATCAGCTTCAGGCAGAACTCATAAAACGCCAGCACACTGTACGCAGCACTATCCTGTACAGTGCTGAGTTAGGGCAGTATGTAAAACGTATTTTCATATTTAAAATATACATCTATATCTAAGTATTGACATATTCTTATCCTTCAAAATATTAAACCAAATGACCAAAACGAGTGCCACAGCATGTGCTCAGCTAATGAAACTAAAAGGCTCACTGTGTTCTTGTCTGAGTAGCGCTGAGCAACCTGTCTGATGACTCAGCTGAGATTTCCTTTACTGACAACATAATGGTTTCAGTGTAATAGAAAATCAGTACTTTTCATGCACTGTGGCTAAAAGAAAAAAAAAAAGTAAGAGACAGTCCTGGTCTCAAGGAAATCTATGCAGCTCTTATAGTAGCCAGAAGAGTTTCTAAGGAAATATTAAAGAAGACAAGAAGATATCAAGAGACAGAACTGAAAAACACTAAGACGGTACCTGGGAGAAAGCAGAGCTGAAGTTCTATTATGCCTTCAGAGGATGTGGAAAGCACAGGATGGACCACCCCATCTCTCAGGACGCCGCACCTCTCCTGTGCCGAGTTCCCGACTCGGACAACTGCAATCCTTCTCTGCAGGTGATGTTAAACACTGGAACCTATTCTCTTCTTAAACCGGAGCCCCTAGCCTGTTATTACATGACTCTGCCTCCAACAAAAGCTACAGTAGGTCCATATCACCTCTCACTGCTCTAGGTTTTGGATGTGTTCATGTTACATGAAAATAATCTGGAAAATTGATTTCTTAGTTTGTTTCTGTTGGGTTATGCTAACTGCAGCCCTAATCAGAACCTTTCAGTTATTTTTCATTTATTAGGTACTGAGAAAAATGCTGTTTCCTTCCTGAAATCTGTATCTACCATTAATAAAAAGTTTTCAAAATGTTCAGAACAGAATCTACCATTATGTAACTTTTTAAAGCACTTGATACCAACACCAGTCTGAAGATCAACATCAAGTATTTTTTGCCAATCGTTAATGTGAAAGACTGGAACAGCACAGCTGATGATGACTTTAATGACAGAAAGGTGAAGAAAGTAAATATACTTTATATACTTATAAACATGAAAACAGTTTATAAATGGAATTTCATTTCCAACAATTCCAAAGTTGACCCTTAAACAATATGGGTTTGACCTGCGTAGGTCCACATACACGTGAGGTTTCTTCAACAGTAAATACTACACTGCATGATCCATGGTGGGCTGAGTCTGCAAATGTGGAGCTGCAGACACAGGGCAACCCTGGATTCAGGGAACCAACTGCATTACACCTGGACTTTCAACTGCATTGGAGGGTCAGTGCCCCCAATCCCCAGGTGGTTCAAGGGTCAACTCTATAATGAAAGAGTTAACAGAGACAAAAAAAATTTCAGAAGGTAAAGAATACATTTACCTTATTTTCTTCTAGAAATTTTAACTTGACAGAAACATCATTGCGCATTTTATCGTACTTTTCCTTATGTGCTTGGAACAGATGCTGTGATTGCTCAATCTTTGGCAGAGTGTTTGCATCACGTGGTCCAAGATTCAGTTCTTCCAAATCAGTACGATATGCATCATATTCAATTCTGGAAAGAGGAGAATAAGTAAAGCACACTACAAAGACAGTGTGAAGCAAGTTCAGGAGGTGAAGTGGAGCTACCCAACAGTCCCATATTATACATTAATATATAATCATCCTCATACATATTTGATACTTTATGCTTTAAAAATCAAGTATCTTCTTACAAAGAGCTATTAATATAAGCATGGTGGTGGGGAAGCTACTTTTTTTTAGAGGGAGGGGGGACTGCCTCTTAATCTCATTAACTCTTCCTTTTCAAGCACAGTATCAACTGACAAGTAAAATTTCCACAATTTAAAAACCAAGTTAGGGACTTCCCTGGTGGTCCAGTGGTTAACAATTCTTGCTTCCAATGCAGGCGGTGTAGGTTTGATCCCCCGTCAGGGAACTAAGATTTCACGTGCCACAAAGGCATAGCCAAAAAAAAAGTTTAACTTCATCTCTTTAACAGTATGTTTTATTTTACCCAATATATCCAAAATATTATCACTGTAATACACAATCAGTGTAAAAAATCTGTTAATGAGCTACTGCACTTTTGGGGGATGGCAGACTGAGTCTCTGAAATCCACTGTTTAAGTTTCCATCACGTCTCCGTTCAGGCTGGTCACTCCCTGCGCCCCACGGACACCTGTGCCGAGTGGCTCCCACATGCACAGCACAGCTGCGGGTGGGCGTCCACAACATCAGGATTCAGAATGTGACCACGGCTCTCCCCGGAGCACTTCATCACCTCCTGCTCCCTGAGATGCCTCCCCCTAGTGCTCTCTCACCATGAAAGCTGACACAGTTACCCCAGAACTGTCACTGCACGACCCCACTCCTCACCACGCCTCTGTCAGAGCAGCCAAGTAGGTATGGCATTGCTTTGCTCATTAAACAGTGATTATGCAGTAGTGTCAACTGTTCAGTCCTCAGACAGCAAACACAATCACATAAAACTAACTAAACTGATCACATGGACCACAGCCTTGTCTAACTCAATGAAACTATGAGCCATGCTGTGTAGGGCCACCCAAGACAGACGGGTCATGGTGGAGAGTTCTGACAAAACATGGTCCACTGGAAAGGGGAATGGCAACCACTTCAGTATTCTTGCCTTGAGAACCCCATGAACAGTATGGAAAAGATATGACATTGAAAGATGAACTCCCCAGCTCAGTAGGTGAACGGAGAAACAACTCAAGAAAGAATGAAGAGATGGAGCCGAAATAAAAACAATACCCAGTTGTGGATATGACTGGTGATGGAAGTAAAGTCCAATGCTGTAAAGAGCAATACTGCATAGGAACCTAGGATGTTAGATCCACGAATCAAGGTAAATTGGAAGTGGTCAAACAGGAGATGACAAGAGTGAACATCAACATTTTAGGAATGGACCAGAATGGGTGAATTTAATTCAGATGACCATTATATCTACTACTACTGTGGGCAAGATCCCTTAGAAGGAACTGGATTGGCCCTCACAGTAAACAAAAGAGTCCAAAATGCAGTTTTTGGGTGCAATCTCAAGAACAACAGAATGATCTCTATTTGTTTCCAAGACAAACCATTCAATATCACAGTAATCCAAGTTTATGCCCCAACCACCAATGCTGAAGAAGCTCAAGTGGAATGGTTCTATGATGACCTACAAGACCTTCTAGAACTAATACCACAAAAAGATGTCCTTTTCATCATAAGGGACTGGAATGCAAAAGTACAAAGTCAAGAGATACCTGGAGTAACAGGTAAATTTGGCCTTAAAGTACAAAATGAAGCAGGGCAAATGCTAACAGAGTTATGCAAAGAGAACACACTGGTCGTAACAAACACCTTCTTCCAACAACACAAGAGACGACGCTATACATGGACACTGCCAGATGATCAATACTGAAATCAGACTGATTATATTCTTTGCAGCTGAAGATGGAGAAGCTCTACACAGTCAGCAAAAACAAGACTGGGAGCTGACTGTGGCTGAGATTTTGAACTCCTTATTGCCAAATTCAGATTTAAATTGAAAAAAGTAGGGAAAACCACTAGACCACTCATGTATGACCTAAATAAAATCCTTTACAATTATACAGTAGAAGTGGCAAATAAATTCAAGGGATTAGATCTGATAGAGTGCCTGAAGAACTATGGACAGAAGTTCATGACACTGTACAAGAGGCAGGGATCAAGACCATCCCCAAGAAAAAGAAATGCCAAGAGGCAAAATGGGTATCTGAGAAGGGCTTACAAACAGCTGTGAAAAGAAGAGAAGCTAAAGGCAAAGGAGAAAAGGAAAGATATATACATCTGAATGCAGAGTTCCAAAGAATAGCAGGGGGAGGTAAGAAAGCCTTCCACAGTGATCAATGCAAAAAAATAGAGGAAAACAATAGAATGGGAAAGACTAGAAATCTCTTCAAGAAAATTAGAGCTATCAAGGGAACATTTCATGCAAAGATGGGCACAATAAAGGAAAGAAATGGTATGGACCTAACAGAAGCAGAAGATATTAAGAAGAGGTGGCAAGAATACACAGAAGAACTATACAAAAAAGATCTTCATGACCCAGATAATCACGATGGTTTGATCACTCACCTAGAGCCAGACATCCTGGAATATGAAGTCAAGTGGGCCTCAGTAAGCATCACTACGAACACAACTAGTACAGGTGATGGAATTCCAGTTGAGCTATTTCAAATCCTGAAAGATGATGCTGTGAAAGTGCTGCACTCAATATGCCAGCAAATTTGGAAAACTCAGCAGTGGCCACAGGACTGGAAAAGGTCAGTTTTCACTCCAATCCCAAAGAAAGGCAATGCCAAAGAATGTTCAAACTACTGTACAATTGCACTCATCTCACATGTTAGCAAAGTAATGCTCAAAATTCTCCAAGCCAGACTTCAACAGTACATGAACCATGAACTTCCAGATGTTCAAGCTGGATTTAGATAAGTCAGAGATCAAATTGCCAACATCCACTGGATCATAGAAAAAGCAAGAGAATTCCAGAAAAACATCTACTTCTGCCTCAATGATTACACTAAAGCCTTTGCCTGTGTGGGTCACAACAAACTGTGGAAAATTCTTCAAGAGATGGGAATACCAGACCACCTTACCTGCCTCCTGAGAACTCTGTGTGCAGGTCAAGAAGCAACAGTTAGAAGTAGATACGGAACAATGGACTGGTTCCAAAGTGGGAAAGGAGTATCTCAAGGGTATATATTGTCACTCTGCTTATTTCACTTATATGCAGAGTACATCATGAGAAATGATGGGCTGGATGAAGCATAAGCTGGAATCAAGACCGCCAGGAGAAATATCAGTAACTTCAGATATGCAAATGACACTACCATTATGGCAGAAAGCAAAGAGCAATAAAGAGTCTCTTCATGAATGTGAAAGAGAAGAGTGAAAAAGTTGGCTTAAAACTCAACATCAGAAAACTAAGATCATGGCATCCGGTCCCATCTCTTCATGGTAAATAGATGGGGAAACAGTAGAAACAGTGACAGACATTATTTTCTTGGGCTCCAAAATCACTGCAAATGGTGACTCCAGCCATGAAATTAAAAGATGCTTGCTCTGTGGAAGAAAAGCTATGACAAACCCAGACAGCATATTAAAAAGCAAAGACATTATTTTGCCGACAAAATTCCAATCTAGTCCAAGCTATGGTTTTTCCAGTAGTCATGTATGGATGTGAGAGTTGGACCATAAAGAAAGCTCAGTTGATGAACTGATGCTTTTGAACTGCGGTGTTGGAGAAAACTCTTGAGAGTCCCATGGACTGCAAGGAGATCAAACCAGTCAATCCTAATAGGAAATCAATCCTGAATATTCACTGGAAGTACTGATGCTGAAGCCAAATACTTTGGCCATCTGATGGGAAGAACTGACTCCTTAGAAAAGACCCTGATGCTGGGAAAGATTAAAGGCAGGAGAAGGGGACAACAGAGGATGAGATGGTTGGATGGCATCACCGACTGGATGGACATGGGTCTGAGCAAGTTCCAGGAGGTGGTGAGGGACAGGGAAGCCTGCCGTGTTGCAGTCCAAGTGGTCACAAAGAGTCAGATAGGACTGGGCAACAAGGCAGGAAGCAACAAAGTGATCTCGAATTTAGTCAAAATCAGCACCACAAACTTATGCCCTAAAACTAAAGCTCTTTATTAAACTATCTACAGTACAATTTGTATCTCCTATTTTGGGAATTAAACATACTCTATAATGTATATATGACTCGAGAAAGAACATGATTCCCTCACACCAAGCCCAATTTATTCTCAACTCATATTGAATTTAATAAATTTCATCTTTCAAGGTCAAAAGCATATCATTGGTTCATTCATCATACAATTCACCCAACAAATACTAAGTGCTAACTTTGTAAGTTTCAGGCACTGTGCTAGAAACAAAGACTTTACCTACCATCTTCACAGCTTATCTTCAAGAAGTTAACAGTCTAGATGGAGAGAAGCTCTTAAACAACTACAACAAAATGAGATAAGGGATACTGCCACAGGGAAAGGAAGATGGAAATAAAGATGAATTACTTAATCAGGAATCTGAAAAAGCAACTCAGGAGAAAATTAAAACAAGTTTTAAAGGATGGTTAAGAGTTTTTGAGATGGATTGGGGCTGGGAAATTGATAGAGCATTTCAGGAAGAGAACAGTATGCATAAAGGCATAGATTTGTAAGATACCATGAAACTTTGGACAAGTAATTCAGTAACTTACAACCTGAAGTTGGAATAAGATCACAAAAGGAATTAGTTATCAGGCAGGAAGGTGGAATTGAGATTAAGCAGGACCTACAGGCCAGACTATAACAAACAAATATGGAACAGACTGGTTCAAAATTGGGAAAGGAGTGAGTCAAGGCTATATAGTATCACCCTGCTTTATTTAACTTATATTCAGAGTACATCATGCAAAATGCCCAGGTGGATGAATCACAAGCTGAAATCAAGACTGCCAAGAGAAATATCATTAACCTCAGATATGCAGATGACACCATCCTTATGGCAGAAAGCAAAGAGGAACTAAAGGGCCTCTTGATGAAGGTGAAAGAGGAGAGTAAAAAAGCTGGCTTTAAACTCAACATTTAAAAAACTAATATCATAGTATTCAGACCCATCACTTCATGGCATATAGATGAGGAAAAAATGTAAACAGTGGCGGACTTTATTTTCTTGGGCTCCAAAATCACTGCAAATGGTGACTTCAGCCATGAAATTAAAAGATGCTTGCTCCTTGGAAGAAGAGCTATGACCAACCTAGACAGCATATTAAAAGGCAGAGACATTACTTGGCTGACAAAGGTCCATATACTCAAAGCTTTGGTTTTTCCAGTAGTCATGTGTGGATGTGAGAGTTGGGCCATAAAGAAGGCTGAGCGCTGAAGAATTGATGCTTTCGAAGTGTGGTGTTGGAGAAGACTCCGGAGCATCCCATGGACAGGAAGGAGATCAAAGCAGTCAATCCTAAAGGAAATCAACCCTGAACATTCTTTGGAAGGACTGTGCTGAAGCTGACGCTTCAATCCTTTGGCCACCTGATGCAAAGAGCTGACTCATTGGAAATGTCCCTGATGCTGGGAAAGACTGAAGGCAGAAGGAGAGGGGGACAACAGAGGATGAGATGGCTGGATGGCATCACCGACTCAATGGATGTGAGTTTGAGCAAGCTCTAAGAGATGGTGAAGCACAGGGGAACCTGGCATGCTGCAGTCCATGGGAATGCAGAGTCAGACATGACTGAGTGACTGAATGACTGAACAACAATAATACAGGTCATTACTACAGAGATCGGATTGAATTCAGGGACAAGTGATAAAAAGCGATGGAAGAACTTTGATTTGGAAAGTGGCATGTTCTATTTGCTCAGGACAGAAAGATGACTTTAGTGGTAAAGTCATGCATGGAGGATGGACTAGAGTAGATTAAGAAATCAGAAGGAAACCAATTAGAAGACTATGGGCAAAAGAGAAATGAGTCACTGAATTCGGAAGACAATGACCAATGATAGTAAAGCTACAGAGGTGGAGAGTTACTAAAAATTTAGGAGGCGGAACTAATCATGATAATAGCTAGTTAAATTTCATGGGTTCAATGGTCAAACTGCATGACCACTCTGTTCTTCACTGGCTTCAATGCCTTGAGCTTTTTTTTTTCCTCTTGCTCTCATTTTCTGCTTCAGAAGTGGGAATAATAATCTAAAAACATATTTTTTCCCCACCAAAACCCATATATACAAAGTACTTAGGACACCTGCTAATAACTAATAATTATCTAGAGTGCTTATCATTTCAGCCAAATTAGAAGAGGGATGGACTGAAGCAAACATACTAAAATCAGTAAGAAGTGAGAGAGAAATAAGTAGAACAAAAATAAACAGTAATGTGTGGTGATTTAACATGAAGACAAATATTCTTCATTGCCATGGGGTATACCTTTAAATAACAGCAATTAATTTAAACACAGTCAAAGTTATAATACTGACATTAATTTTTACATCCAGTTTGCAGATGGTGTCAAAGTAAAACTTTCCCTAAGAGCTTTCCCTAAGAGCTAAAAGTGCTCACTACCACCAGGAAGAGAAATATACTAAGTTTTCAAAATGCAACTCTTCACCTCAAGGTTGCCAGTCTGAACTGATTCCATACCAATTAAGTCAGTAATAGTTGGTTACTTTATGCCTTATGTAAAACTTATAGGAAACAGGTGTCCACATCTGAAAAGTTCTGACCACAATTGGCTCCCTTGTTGGTGCTGCTCTGGAGAAGTCTTGAATAGGCTGTTACAAGATTTTCTATGCATGAAGCCCTAGACAGCTAGGAAATACTTGTACAATGCATAATAGGGAGCGTTAAAAGGCCACCCAGACATCTGCCTAAACTGCCACTTTCTGTGCTGATCAAATAGCTGACCCTTGCCCTAAAAGTCAATAAATTCTGGTTTTGACAGAGAAGAAAATTCAGCTACTGAGAAACTTTCATTCTGGGATTCTTTTTCAATGTTATCCCTCAGTAGGCATTGTTTTAGTGTTACAACTAGTCAATGCCTCAGCTTCTCTAAAAACGGCACAGAAAAGTTAACCACCAAGCTAAGCTTAATGAATGAAATCATATACTGAAATTTCAATATGAGAATAAATTATGGGGTGAGGTCATTATTGTTGATTTTTAAACTATACACAGAGGTTGTGTAAAGGTTTCCTGATAACCAGCTATCCAGTATATATAACTTGATTGATAATTTTGTTCAAAAATTTCAAACAAACCTGTATTATTGGATACATTGAGATTTTTTTATATCACATTATACATTAAGTCAGATTCCTCATCATAAGATGTGAAAGCTACTTTTTAAAATTAGATGTGAAAATTTGAGATTAGTCCAATTCAAGTTTGAGGCCTGATGATCAAAAATAGAAGGCAGGAGCCCATGGATTTTCATTTGACTTTGAAATCAGTTCCAAGTAAATAAATCACTTAACCTCTAGAGGCTTATTTTCCTCCTTTGCAAATTAAATATAAAATGTTTTGTGTATGGTAAGTGACATCTAATGTATTTTTCTTTAATATGGGTTAACATTTTTAAAAACATGTTAGAAATAAATGCTGAAGAGAAAGATATTACATGCTTCAAATAAAATATACTTTATATTTAAAAATCAGGATAGGCGGACAATTACAAAGTAGACAGAAACTAGATTCACATAGTTCTTAACTGGGATACTTTCAGAACAAAAGAAATTTCAACTTTAAAACTACAGATATTAGAACAATCTTTTAGATTAGAAAATAAGAATGTTTAAAATGATTACGAGATAAAAGGAAGAGTATTCACTATGAACAAATTAGGATACTATGAAAATGAACAGATTTGGAGAAGAAACAGCTTATAGAAATAAAAATAAACATAATAAACATATATCCTTTGAAAAATACAGGCAGCATCCATGAAAGGATTTAAACAGAGATTGGAAAACCAACTACTGGAAATGTTACTGAAGGAAGCCCTACTGAAGGATATTTTATTGAGACATTCCTTCAATGTTACTGAGTGAAATCATACTGATAGATTTCTTCATTTTTTCCCATCTTCTGATTTTAATACTATATTACTAAATTCTTCAAACAATAAAGAAAAGTAAAAAAACCAAGTCCAAAACTTAAATAAGGCACACAGATCCATTTGTGCCCTTCTCCCACCAACAACCACAAGTACTTGTCTTGACCGTCCTTTCCAAGTCATTGAGAATCTGATAAGTTAATACTAAAATGAGAGCTACAAACACAGCATAGGATAGAAGTATCTCTTCTTATGCAAAGATCAAAAGTAAACTTTCCAAAAACAAAATTCTTGACTTCCCGGGTGGTCCAGTGGTTGGGAATCCACCTGCCAACACAGGCAATGGGTTTGATCCCTGGTCCAGAAAGATCCCACACGCCATGGGGCAACTAAGCCCATACACAACTACTGAGCGTGCACTCCAGAGCCCATGAGTAGCAACTGCTGCAGCCTGCACTCCCTAGAGCCTGTGCTCTGCAACACGAGAAGCCACCACAGTAAGCCCACGCACAGTGAGAGTGCCCCCTGCTCGCCACAACCAGAGGAAACCCACACACAGCAACAAAGACCTAGCACAGCCAAAAATAAATGAGCAAAAGTTTTTTAAAAAGAAAAAAAATCCCATTTAAAATGGTCAAAAGCAACAAACAAAAACATGAAAAATAGAGCTGAAATAACCCTAACCAAGGAGGTGAAAGACCTATCTGTTGAGAACTATAAAATACTGATAAAGCAACTAAAGATGATTCAAAGAAATGGAAAGCTATTCCATACACTTGGTTTTTAAGAATTAGAATTGTTAACATGGCCATACTACCCAAAGCAATCTACAGATTTAACGTGACTGCTATTAAAATTATCCATGACCTTTTTCACAGAACCAGAACAAACAATCCTAAAACTTGTATGGAACTCCAGAAGACTCAGAATTGCCAAAGCAATCCAGAGGAAAAAGAACAAAGCAGGAAGCATAACTTTCCCAGGCTTCAGATAATACTACAAAGCTACAGTAATCAAAACAGCATAGTATTAGCATAAAAACAGACACAGGGATCAATGGAACAGAATAGAGAACCCAGAAATAAACACACACACCTATGGTCAATTAATCTTTGGCAAGGGAGGCAAGAACATACATCGGAGAACTGAGTCTCTTCAGCAAACTGGTGTTGGGAAAACTAGAAGGCCTCATGCAAACCAATGAGGTTAGAACACACCCTCACACCACACACAAAATAAACCCAAAACGGCTTAAATACAAGACATGACACAATGAAACCTCCAGAAGAGAACATGGGTAAAACATTCTGACATAAATTGTAGCAATGTCTTCTAGGTCAGTGTCCAAAGGCAAAAGAAATACAAGCAAAAATAAACAAATGAGACCTAATCAAAGTTATAAGCTTTTGCACAGCAAAGGAAACCATAAACAAAATGAAAAGACAACCTACAGACTGGAAGAAAATACTGGTGACCACCGTGACTGACAACGGCTTAATTTCCAAAATATACAAACAGCTCATACAACTCAATAACAAAAAAACAAACAACCCAATCAAAAAATGGGAGACGATCTACATAGACATTTCTCCAAAAACATCCAGATAGTCAACAGGGTCAGGAAAAGATGCTCAACATCTCTAATTATTAGAGAAATGTAAATCAAACCTACAACGAGGTATCACTTCATACCAGTGAGAATGGCCATTATCAAAAAGTCTACCAAAAAAACAGATTCTACAAATAATAAATGCTAAGAAGAATGTGGAGAAGAGGGACCCCTCCTACACTCTTAGTGGGAATGGAAACTGGTACAGCCACTATGCAGAACTACGGATGTTCTTTAAAAAATTAAAATTATTATTCAACCATAAACAATAATGAAGTACTGCCATTTGCAGCAACATAGATGGATCTAGACATTACCATCCTAGGTGAAGTCAGACAGAGAAAGACAAATATTACACATCACCTACTTGACAAATAATATCACTTATTTGTGAAATCTAAAAAAAATGATACAATTGAACATATTTACAAAACAAAAAGAGACTCACAAATTTTGAAAGCAAGTTTATGGTTACCAAAGGGAAAAGTTGGGGAGAAAGAAAAATTGGGAGTATGGAATTAACAGGTACACATCACTCTGTGTGTGTGTGTGTGTGTGTGTGTGTGTGTGTATGAAGTACATAAACAACAAGGACTCACTGCATAGCCCAGGGAACTCTATTCCGCATCTTACAATAACCTATAATGGGAAAGGGTGTGAAAAAGAACGTGTGTGTGTCTATGTGTATACTGAACTGCTTTACTGCGCATCTGAAACTAACAATACTATAAACCAACTACAGGTCAATATAAACAAGAAAATTTCAGGAAAGAGGGTGTGTGTAAAAAGGCAAGCTATTGAAAGAACATGGTAAGAACTTTTTAAAGCTGGAATTGAAGCTATATAAGTTTATAAAGTACAAAAATGTTTTGAGCAACTACTATCAATAAAAAAAACCAAAACAGTTAACTTTCCATGTGGTTTGGGCTTTTAGTTATATAAAGTTATATATATATAAAAAGTTATATATATATATATAAGGACATATATACTTAAGAATAAGCACTCAACTGCAAAAAGACTAGATACATTTAGCACTTCCACAGGCACTTCTCATATCACTAAACTAGACCAAGAGATGACAAAGTAAAGTTATACACTAAAAAGGTAAAGTTTGTACCATCTTTGGCTATGCTATAAAAAGTATAACAGAAAATAAAGAAATCAAGTGTTCAGAGACAAAAAACTGAAAGGGGACAAAAATGAGTGGGGGAAAAAAACTGGGTCTGGGATCAGAAGTTGAAAGATGCTATCATAGATCTGCTGCATTTTAGACATTTCTAAGCGTCTATTAATATGTATTTTGTTTACCTAACAGGATGGTTATGAGACAGAGAAATCATGTGTGTGTGGAGGTGTGTAAAAAAAGTATGAAAACACCGTATTATAAACCACCATGGGAATACAAGGCAAATAATTTATGTAAAAAATAAAATCTGGAAGAGTCTGAAGATTGGTTATAATCTGAATAACCAACATGAAATTATGGAGGCAGAAATGAGCTTCTATATTCAAAAGCAACTGAAGCTGCATCTGGCTGTTGCAGAAGCACTGTACTGCTTACAGGGAAGCACGACGGCTGAAAAGGCAGGCTCAGGCCAGATTAGACAGGGCATCTGCTATCGACCTGGTGGAAAATAAGGCCCTATGCTCTGCCAAGAAAGCTGGAGCAGGGAGCTCCCCCACCTTCCTAATCCAAACAGGCAGGGTTTGGGCACATGACCAAGGCTCAACCGGATACTCTCAAGGCAATGAAGCGAAGTATTCAGGAGTCTTTGGAATTTTTATTTATGTGAGCTGTAGCAGCATCAAGTACCAGAGGTACCCAGGCATAAGAACCCTAATGAGATTCTTCTGAGGCGTTATTTTGGCTTTGGCTCTTGTTCATTTCTAGAACTGTTCTCCTGCCTTTTTATTAGCTCTGTGGGCTCTCCTACAACATTCTAATAACACATTCTTTTTCTGTTCATATTGACCAGAGTTGGTTTCTCTTGTTGGCAACCCCAAATCTTACCTGAATTATGTATTACCTGTAAAACAAACGATATAATGAAAATCTATACTTACCTGGCACTTTCATACTGTTTCACGGTCATTAATGTATCTTCAATTGTTTTATTCACCAAAGTGTTTACACTGGCAATGAAAAAATTAATGGCTCCTAGAAGAGTCTCTCCATTTTTAGCTAGCAGCTTCTGGGTATCTGCATTATAGCCAAATTCTTCCTAAAACAAAAACAAAAAGTCACCTTAATTTATCCAGCTGTAAATCAGTAAATGTGACTAAAGAAAATCTCAAACACATAACTATTGGGAAAATATTTGATTTAGAAATCTAGCTATAGAAGTTTTTTCTTTCAATGTTTAAATAAATAGGAATCTAAATCACAGCTAGCTATACAATTACAAAAAAGTCTAGTAAACCAAACTGCCATTAGCTTAGATGTGCAGCTAAAATCAAATAATTTTAAAGTTAAACTACTTTGTACTAGAAAGAATATTTTCATTTCCACATTTTGTTTCTATTATACTGTAAGCACAGCTGTTAAGAAGAAAAATATAGCAGATTATTAATCAGAGCGGCTTTAACTTTCACAACCAAATTAGGTAACAATTGGCTAAGACTTTCAGACATAAAATAGACTACAATTTTGTGTTTTGACTGAATCTCCCCAAAGTATAAATATTAACAATACACGTTTCTTTGAAAACCTAGTGACCAACTGACTCATGCTCAGGTCCATCCAGACAAACGGCTGAGGAAGGCTCACTCAACACCAATTCTAGTTCATTCTCTCTGAGTAAACTGAGTCTTGGCTTAGCAAACATTACACACAACTCCTTAACATACGGACAGCAAGGACTAACTAAATTTTCAGCAGAGAAAGCTTTCCAGTCTAAGTTTGATTAATTAACTGATTATCAGGAACATATCTGACTGAATAAAAACTTTGATCGTATCAATTTTAGAACTGAATATATGAGGTATATCATTTATTTTAAGAATTCTGACTTTGTTAAAAATACTTTTAAATTTCAAGTGAAAAAAAATAAAAGACTATTCTCCAGATTTCTTTTTGGTAATGCAAACAAACAGTGTTTATCTCACTGTTACGTAATTCTTCTAGGCAATGCTGTCATTCTTTTGATTTCTTATTATCTTACTCATTTTTAACATGGTAGGAAAAAACTGATGAGTAATAATGAAGTAATTCCTAAGATGATGAAACAGCAAAATGTCTTCAGATATAGGAAAGTAAGATCATTAAGATCCCATACTGTGTATTTGATCTCCAATGGACTCATATGGTAGTTGCAAGATAAAACATTTTATTCTATTTTTAAGAATTAGTAAATTTATCATTGGAAGCTAAGAAAGAATAAAAGTCATAAAATATCAATCCTTACAAAGAGAAATGCTCAAATAAGAAACTCAAAAATTAAAACTCAGTCCTCTAACTTTCTTGGTGGCCAGTGATAAAGAAATCCATTGGCCAATGCAGGAAACACGGGTTCAATCTCTGGTCCAGGAAGATGCCACATGCTGCAGAGCAACTAAATCTGTGTGCCACAGGAGCTATAACTATTGAGCCTGCACTCTGGAGCCCAGGAGCCATAACTATTGAGCCCATGTGTGGCAATTCCTAAAGCCTGAGGACTCTAGAGCCCGTGCTTTGTAACAAGAAAAGCCACCAAAAGCTCATGCAGCAATGAAGAGCCAGCACAGCCAAAAATTAAAAAAAAAATAAACACACAAAATAAAATTAAGAAAAAAACAGAAAAGAAATAAAGTTATTAAAAAATAAAACTGGGTCAAACAGACTTGAATCCCCTTCATGGATCACAGCCTTGTCCCAGAGAAGCAGCTGTGTAACTCAATGAAATGATGAGCCATGCTGTCCATGCAGGGCCACCCAAGATAGACAGGTCATAGTTAAGAGTTCTGACAAACTGTGGTCCACTGGAGAAGGGAACGGCAAGCCACTCCAGTATTCTTGCCTGGAGAACCCTATGAAAAAGCTAAAATATAGGATGCTGGCAGATGAGCTCCCTAGGTCGGAAGGTGTCCAATATGCTACTGGGGAAGAGTGAAGGACAATTCCTAACAACTCTGGTAAGAATGAAGCGCCGAGGCCAAAGCCGGAAAGATGCGCAGCTGTGGATGTGTCTGGTGGTGAAAGTAAAGTCTGATGCTGTAAAGAACAATGATGGATAGGAACATGGAATGTTAGGTCCATGAATCAAGGTAAATTGGATATGGACAAGCAGGAGATGTAAAGACTGAACATCAACATCTTGGGCATCAGTGAACTAAAATGGATAAGAATAGCAGAATTTAATTCAGATGGGCATTATATCTACTGTGGACGAGAATTCCTTACAAGAAATGCAGTAGCCCTCACAGTCAACAAGAGAGTCTGAAATACAGTATTTGGGTGCAATCTCACCCAGAACGATCATGGTTCGTTTCCAAGGAAACTATTCAACATTGCAGTAAGGCAAGTCTATGCCCCAACCACCGATGGCGAAGATTAGGTATGACCTAAATCAAATCCCTTATGATTATACAGTGGAGGTGACAAATAGATTCAAGGGATTAGATCTGATAGAGTGGCTGAAGAACTATGAACTGAGGTTTGTAATACTGTACAGGAGACAGTGACCAAAACCATTCCAAAGAAAAAGAAATGCAAGAAGGCAAAGTGGTTGTCTGAGGAGAGTTTACAAACGGCCGAGGAAAGAAAGAGAATCAAAAGATAAGGGAGAAAGGGAAAGATATACCCAAATGGATGCAGAGTTCCAGAGAACAGCAAGGAGAGATGAGAAGGACTTCTTAAATGAACAATGCAAAGAAATAAGAGGAAAACAATAAAATGGAAAAGACTAGAAATCTCTTCAAGAAAACTGGAGATATCAAGGGAACATTTCATACAAGGACAGATCCTTATTTTTGTCCTTTATCATGCCTAACAGAAGCAGAAGAAATTAAAAAGAGGTGGCAAGAATACACAGAAGAACTATACAAGAAAGGTGTTAATGACCTAGATAACCATGATGGTGTGGTCACTCACCTAGAACTGGATATCCTTAAGTGTGAAGCCAAGTGGGCCTTAGGAAACATTACTATGAACAAAGCTAGGGAAGGTGATGGAATTCCACTTGAGCTATTTCAAATCCCAAAAGATGGTGCTGTTAAAGTGCTACACTCAATATGCCAGCAAACCTGGAAAACCCAGCAGTGGCTACAGGATTGGAAAAGGTCAGTTTTCATTCCAATCCCAAAGAAGGGCAATGCCAAAGAATGCTCAAACTACTGCACAACTGCACTCATCTCACATGCTAGTTAGTATATGCTCAAGTTACTTCAAGCTAGGCTTCAGTAGTACATGAACTGAGAAGTTCCAGATGTACAAGTTGGGTTTAGGAAAGGCAGAGGAACCAGAGATCAAACTGCCAACATTCATTGGATTGTGAAGAAAGCAAAGGAGCTCCAGAAAAACATCCACTTCTGCTTCACTGACTACACTTAACCCTCTGACTGTGTGGATCACAACAAACTGTGGAAAATTCTTAAAGTGATGGGAATACCAGACCACCTTACCTGTCTCCTGAGAAACCTGTATGTGGTTCAAGAAGCAATAGTTAGAACTGGACATGGAACACTGGCCTGGTTCAGAATTGGGAAAGGAGTAAGGCTGTATAATATCACCTTATTTATTTAACTTTGATGCAGAGTATATCATGCGAAATGCTGGACTGGATGAATCACAAGTTGGAATCAAGACTGCCAGGAGAAATATCAACAACATCAGATATGCATATGATATCGTTCAAACGGCACAAAGTGAAGAGGAACTAAAAAGACTCTTAATGAGGGTGAAAGAGCAGAGTGAAGAAGTTGGCTTGAGACTCAACATTCAAAAACCTAAGATCATGGCATCCAGTCCCATCACTTCTTGGCAAACAGAAGGAGAATAAGTGAAAACAGTGATAGACTTGATTTTCTTGGATAACAAAATCACTATGGATGGTGACTGCAGCTAAGAGATTAAAAGATGCTTGCTCCTTGGAAGGAAAGCTACGACAAACATAGACAGTGTATTAAAAAGCAGAGTCATCACTTTGCCAACAAAGGTTTATATATTCAAAGCTATGGTTCTTCCAGTAGCTATGTATGTATATGAGAGTTGGACTATAAAGAAGGCCGAGTGCCGAAGAACTGATGCTTTTGAATTGTGGTGCTGGAGAAGACTCTTGAGAATTCCTTGGACTGCAAGGAGAGCAAACTAGTCAATTCTAAAGGAAATAACCTGAATATTCATTGGAAGGACTATGCTGAAGCTCCAATCCTTTGGTCACCTGATGGGAAGAGCCAACTCACTAGGAAAGACCCTGATGTTGGGAAAGACTGAAGGCAGGAGGAGAAGGGGGTAGCAGAGGATTAGACAGACAGCATCACTGACTCAATGGACATGAATTAGAGCAACTTCTGGGAGACAGTGGAGGACAGAGGAACCTGGTGTGCTATAGTCCACGGGGTTGCAAAGAGCTGGACGTGACTTAGCAACTGAACATAACAACATAACAACAATGGACTTGAATACTGAGGAGTAACCTTTTTTTTTTTTTAAAGGACTTCATATCTGTAAAAGAAAGGTAATAAAAGTACTACTAACTAAGACTGAGCATTAGATGAGCTATAACACATATGTAAGCAACTTAGAGCTGTATCTGATGTATAGTAAGTCCCCAACTGGCATTAAGTATTATAATTTAATAGACTCTAGTCAATGTAGCATCACTGATAACACTGCTGTACTTTCCCAGACCCTCTACTCTGATCATCTCTATCCATACTGTGGGGATTTTTTTCTGGGTCACACCTTCTAAAGGTTTCACTTAAAGAGACAGGCAGAGATCAGAAAGAGACAGAAAGGCCTGAATATAAATTCCACTTACATCTTTTGTTTTTCATGATTTTATAAAAACTACCTAACCATCGTGACCTCAATTTCCTCATCTATAAAATCAGTCTATAAAATCAGGACAACATTTCTTCCAGTGGTATTAGAGAAATTACATGATATAATGGCTTAAAACTACCCCACCCATCACACTGAAATTGCGGATACTCAGTAATAACAGCTGCTATAACTCATCTTCCTAAATATTAGTTTCATTCTTCTTTTTGTCTAGTGACTCAGTTAGAAGTGAATCTCAATATTTATCTCAATATTGTCATCTCTAGCCAAACTTTCTTTGTCCAAAATTCTAGATTATTAACAAATAATTTAATGCTCTAAATTATCTAACTTCTCAAGTTATTAGTCTGTAGGGGATTTTCGTAGAAAAGGGATTTCTACATCTTTTGGTTCCAGGTGAGGAAAAAAAGACATAAAAGGAGTAATTTAAGATATCATCAGATGGGACTTCCCTGGTGGCCCAGTGATTATGAGTCCACCTTGCAATTCAGAGGACATAGGTTCTATCCCTGGTCCAGGAAGATCTCACATGTGGCAGAGCACCTAAGCCCGTTTGCCACAACTAGTGAACCCATAGGCTGCAACTCCTGAAGCCTATGTACGCCAGGGCCCGTGCTCCCAGGAAGAGAAGCCACTGCAGTGAGAAGCCAGCACACCACAACTAGAGTAGCCCCTGCTTGCTGCAACTAGAGAAAACCCACATGCAGCAACAGAGCCAGCCAAAAAAGAGATAGCGTGAGAAATTAATAATGCTTTCTGCTGCATACTTATATACACAGAAAAACAATTTCATTCTAAAATTCATAATTTATACTAATGATTTCAGTAAAAGTGTATCACAAATCAAGTCAAGTGAGTACTGTTTAGGACATTCAGAGACTAGGTAAGAGATTTTCAACATGCTGTGCTAAGCTGCTTCAGTTGTGGCCAACTCTTTGCAAACCTATGGACCACAGCCTGCCATGCACCTCTGTCCAGGGGATTTCCCAGGCAAGAATACTGGAGACGGTTGCCACTTTCTCCTCCAGGGGATCTTCCTGACCTGGGGATCGAACCTGTGTCTTCTGCATTGGCAGACAAGTTCTTTACCACTAACACCACCTGGGAAGCCCCAAGATTTTCAACAGGTGCCTGAATTTACTTTTTACGCACACCCAGTTATTTACATGATTATATACGATTCTTCCTAGGCTCAAGCAGTCTGAGTACTCTTTTTCCTTTCCTCTAACCAAGTTCCCTTTCCCTGAAAACTCCAGCTGACATTTTCTTTGGATCAGTATTTTGACAAAAGTCAGCTGGGCCTTCTTAAAAATTATGTAAAATATCTTAAAAGAATACCACAAGATTCCAATTTTATTATGAGTTCAACAAATCAGAAATGTAACAAATTGCCTCTTAGAACACTCCTATTGCCATTTTCACCCTTTTCCCCTCCAATAGTTATTTTAAATAATCTTACATGGAGTTCCAGTGATTTTAAACTCAGGTCAGCAAATGCATCTCCAAGTTGCCTTTGGGTATGCACCATCTGGAAAAGCTGGGTCGACAGGGTCTGAGCAAGTTTTAGAATATTTTCGTATTTTTTCTTGTTATCTCTTAATATATCAATCTGAGCTTCAAGTTCAAGGTCCACAGTTCTTGATCCACGGCCCAGCTTCTCAGAGATAATTTGTCGAGTGCACTAAAAGTAGAAAGATGTATTTTGTTTAGGGGAAAAAAAAAAGAACAATAGATAAAAGCAGTAATCCAAAGTGCAAATGCTGAAGCGAAGGGTATACACCACTTCTGGCTTCAAACAAGCCAGCCCAACAAACTGCAGACGTTCAGTCCCGTTCGGACGTTCATCAGGACTCAGAAAGTAAAATTACCAATCATGCTTATTAACTATTACTCATCAGAGAAATTTTTAAATTATAAATTACCTAGCTAATTTATATACTGCCAGATGAGTTCTCTCATGTAATCGTATTTCAAGCTTTGTGCATTTTGGTAGATGATTTAAAACAACTGACATACTTAGCATTGGTTTAAGAATACTGGACTATTAATATAGGAATAACACCAAAAATTCTACTCTCTTATCAGTTTCAAATGCTTTTTTCCCTTCTAGCTTTCCCTTAAATAGCTGTGTATGTGTGTGTGAGCAGGAAGAACGAAGGGAAGGAAGGAAGGAGAAAGAAGAAAGAGGGGGTGGAGAGAAGGGAAGGGGGAAGGACAGAGAAGGAGGTAGAGATTAGAGATTTCTGAATTCTTCTTCTACTTTTGCCTAGATAAAACGGTATTAAACTATGTTACTCTATTCTACGGTATTCTGTTTCTGCCCCAGAAATGATACAAGAGCTTACAGTTTTCAGTTCACCACTCAACAATACATTATCAGAGCAACCATACAGGGCATTAATATCATCATTATCATTTAAAGTTAACAAAAGTAATCTAAAAAGTAGTAAATAAGCATTGCAATTTTTAAAATTTGCCAATTTGTTATTTTATCATGTCTTTTAAAGTTTTGGTTACAGAATTAGTATTTGTTGTATAAGTGAAAATAATGAATGAAATAAAAATGAATGTCCTCTTCCTTTAATTCGACTAGATAGTAGAAAAGTATTAATTAGACTCTCCTTTAAACCTATATAATCACATTATAATATTTTTAAAGTAAACATGAGACTATGCTATGCTATACATAATATCCAGAGCATTTTTATAAGAACAAGTATCTTGAAACTTTTCTTTGTCAACAAATATAAATGTATTATTTATCCTTCTAATGTTAACATATGTTATTTACATTTTTCTATTTAAAATTGAAATGAATTCCCTGACACTCTCTATTATAATCAATTAAGGATCTTTACAAATAAACATTTTTTAATAAAGGAGTTCTTTAAAAAAAAAAAAGTAGACAAATTAACTATATAGAAAATGATAGGAAGATCAAAGCCCAAACTTACAGAAGGGATAAAACTATTTTTATGGAAAACATACAAACACTCTTTGGAGATGAAAAACATAAAAAGAGAATGTTTAACTGCAGACTTTGTGATTTTAATGAGAGAAACATCAGCAAGTAATATTTGAAATGGTAACAAGATCAAGATATACCACTCATTTCCACTTTTCTTCCACATAGGGATTTTCCCTATGCAATAGAATATTATCAGAGGCATTTACCTACTCTTAAGCCAAAGCATGTGGTACCTTCCATAGCAACCCAGATATAATAGTCTGTTGAAAATCAAGAAGCCAAAATTCAGTGAAGGAACTTGGCAGACTGGGCAAAATGAAAGAAATGTCTACTTTTGTCTGAGTGGTCATTTTTTTACAGAAATAGTGGTGATGAGCAGACAGCAAGGTCAAAGGTTCAATGAGGAAATTTTTCTTTCCAGGAAGCCATGGCCATAGGAAAAGTAAGGCAAGAGTATAAGGCATCAAATCTGGACGCCTTAAACAAGTTTCGAAACTGAACTTACAGAGCTTACATTCCAGTACAGATGACTAGCCACTCTCAAGGAAATCTAAGTCATCAGGAGGTGAGAATGCTACAGACAGCCCATGTGGAACTTTGCAAAGAAAGCTGCAGTGAGAAACCAAGTTGCTAGGCATTTCCCCACTCATCAGGGTCCCAGAGCAGGCTTCTCACAGGACCACTAAAAAACCAGAATTTTATTTAAGTCGCTTCCTAGTAAACACTGAAACTCAAGTGCAAAATTGAAGGTCGGTATATATCATAGAGTAAGTTTAAAACAGAAGACAACTAAAAGTTCTCAGTTCTTTACGCTTCTCCAAAGCCCCTGGAAATGCAGATGACTTGCCGTGACCTGCGGTCCTGCTCAGCCTTCCACATAAATTAAGGACAAGTGGAGCCAGGTTAAACAGGCAGGAAGAAGCAAAAGTAATCACTGCTCTGCGGAGATCTCCTACTTGGGAGAGGATAGAATAATGACAAATAGTGTATAAAATACCAATAATCTCCACCGTACAGGTCATGAATTTACAAGATAATCACTGGATACTATTAGTATTTAAATAGCACCAAGAGCTTAGAGTAAAACAATTAGGTACAAGGAAAAGAATAAGCTAATGGCAGCAAAAGACAGATACTATGTTAAGAAAGTTGTTAAGACTGAAGGATAGGGAAGAAGGGAGCATAAAAGTAAATATCAGAAGCTGAACAGTAGAAACAGAAAAACCAGTAAATAAATAAGACAATATGATAAGAAAGCCAGGAATCAAAGTTTAAAAGATACTGGCTTTAAGCCAACAAATATTAATTTGCTAAAGGTATGAATACTGGTTCGGGCTTCCCTCGTGGCTCAGCTAGTAAAGAATCTGCCTGCAGTGCAGAAGACCTGGGTTCGATCCCTGGGTTGGGAAGATCCCCTGGAGAAGGGAAAAGCTACCCACTCCAGTATTCTGGCCTGGAGAATTCCACGGACTATGCAGTCCAAGAGGTCTCAAAGAGTCGGACACAACTGAGGACTTTCCTGGTGGCTCAGACAATAAAGCGTCTGTCTACAATGCGGGAGACCTGGGTTCAATCCCTGGGTCAGGAAGATCCCCTGGAGAAGGAAATGGCAACCCACTCCAGTGCTGCCTAGAAAATCCCATGGACAGAGGAGTCTGGTGTCCATGGGGTCGCAAAGAGTTGGACACAACTAAGCGACTTCACTTTCTTTCTATGAATACTGGTAGCAAGTTCTTAAAACATTTTTGAAAAGAATTTAATGTTTGGAAGAGACATTAATAGGTCTGAATACTAAAACTGAGATTATTCTTAAAAAAATAAGATAGACTTTTACAAGTACCCTGTATTTGCAAAATACAAAAATGAACAAAAATGGTAAACCAGAGTGTATTATTCGTATTGATTCCTGCAAATGAGAAAAAATAAGAAAATAAATAAAGTTTTGGATGTAATCAGGTAGATTAAAATAATATTTAAGAAAATAGGTTCAAGGCCTAAACTTAAAATCACTTCTATTACATATTTGGTTTTAATCACTACACTAATCTTGGGATCAATATTAGCACTTCCTTTATTAAACAACAATAAAGAAGTGCTAATATTCTCTTTGAGTAAAAGCTTTAAAGTATCTGCCAGAGAACAGAAACAGACAGAAGAAATTAAAAACAAAAATCATGAAGAAACTGAAGTCTATGAAAGAGGATCAAAGTCAGCCAGAATCAAATTCCTCAGAGTACGATGGGTAATTAGCACAAATCAGAATCAACACTTGAAAGATTATCCTGATGACAATGAATGTCCTATGTCAGCTCATAATTTGGACTAAAAAGGTCAAAAAGCCAGAAGAACAGAATTGTATGTCAGTCCAGACACACTGAGCTACAAGCTCCATAAAATCACATAAGCTAGGACTTTCTCTCTTTTGACCTAGATTGAGATATACAAATTATTCTGATGAAAGCAATTTTTCAGTTAAAAATAAAATGATCACTCTGAAAGAATGAGAACTCCTTCACACAGCACTATGTCATGTGTATACATTATGAAGTTTGGTTATTTTCAATAACAGAAAATCTGAATGTGGTATGTTAACGTAGAAAAGAAGTGAAAATGTTAGTTGCTAGGTCGTGTCCCATTCCTTGCAACCCTATGGACTCCTATGGACCATGAATTCTCTGTCCATGAATTCTCCAGGCAAGAATACTGGAGTGGGTAGCCACTCCCTTCTTCAAGGGATCTTTCTGACCCAGGGACCAAACCTGGGTCTCCTGCATTGCAGGGGGACTCTTTACCATCTGAGCAACCTGGGAAGCCCCATGTTAAGGTAGAGATAACTATAAACAAATAATGATTCAACTCTGATTACTGTAGAGGTAAAAGAAGAAAAGAACAGTTGATAAACACACACATACAGGAAAAAAAAACCAAGGAAAACACAACTGCAACAAGAGAGGAAGTCCAAAATGACAAAAAATTAAACTTGATAAATTGTAAAATTAGGATTATTAGGATTTGAGGATTTGGTTAAAAAATAAGACCTGTATTCTTTAGGCTCAAAATGTGTGGCTAAATTTCAAGAATAAATGAACAAAGGAACGGCTGAATAAACGAATTTAATAAATAAATAAGTGAGACTCAGTCTTGTATGAAAGATAAACAAGTGAAATGAAAGGGAGTATGAAGGGGCATTTCAGGCAGTGGGCTAATACAGCCCGTGAACAAAGCTGCAGAGGCATGAGAAAGCACAGCTTGTTTAAGAATCCTCTGGAGAAGCTGGTATGGACCACAAGCTCTGCGGGTAGAAGAGAGGAGCAGCAGGATAAAAATGGAAGGGTAGACGGGGACTGAGCGAAGGACTCAAGCAAACTGAACCATGCCAGGCAGAGCAGAACCTGCAGGATGAGATAACTTGTTGAGAAGCTACCACAGTAGTGTAAGAGGTAATCACATGGCTGTGAAGTGCGAGATGGAGACGAGGATACAGTCAAACAACATTAAGGAGGCAGAGTCCATTAATAACTAACTGGGCACGTGGGATCAGTGAGGAGATGAAGCAGACATCTGAGTACTTGGATGAACTGCTGCGATATGAAGGAGTACCAAAGGAAACACAGTATTCATGGAATGAGAGAACCCACGTCCCTGAGAACGAAAGGCGCAACAGGCACACAGCGTATCCTGAAGGAGAAGAGCTCGGCAGGCGTCGAGTTCTGATGGCTGCCACTGGCATTTCTCAGCTCTGCACGGGCAAAAGCTAAGTCACTGTTGGAAAGTTTCATGCAGCAGTTTCAGGGCACTTTTATCATCTTAAGAAAACCTGTACTTTTGTGGAAAATTGAAGATCATACTTTAAAAATACAAACTGAAAAAATAAATGCACTTCTGTATTACTCTTTAGAAGATACATAAGAGACTCCTGTATAAAAATACAGACAATTCCTGATTTATAAACCACTAGGCCCACTACCAATTCACAAACAGAGCGAGTATTAACGCTGAGCTCTAAATAGAACTGTTAGGGTTTTCATCCACTTAACTATTTTACGAACTCTACTGTCTCATCCCTGTTAAGACTCAAAGGTACTAATTTGGGGTTTGAGCTCTCTATTTGTAACACATCAAATATAGCTGTATTGCTTCAGAGTAAATTTTGCTTATTTACTTTAGGAGAATATAAGAAAAGTAATCAATACTTACTCTGAAGCAATACACTTAACAACAATAAACCTTTGAAATCTAACTCATATACTATTTGTACAGTTTAGTGCTTAGTTATTACAATAAGATCAGAGAATTCCAAACTTTGGAAAACTAATATACCTCTCTTGACATTCCACTGCTATAAAGTATCAAAAAGATGGAGGTTGTGACAAATATATCTATGGCAATTCTACAGCTAAATGTGCTCCCAGACATATCTCTTAATTATGTGTTATCTGTCAATTAATAAGAACTTTAGTAGCTCTTTTTAGAACTCAACCTACTGACTTTTTAAACTACATTTATGTAAAGATCAATAAGACAAAATATTTTCAATTGTATATTTATGTTTAAAGAGCATTATTCTCTCCTATACATTTATGTAATTGCAAAATAATAATTTGAGTAACATTCGAATGAAATTCTTAGAGCTACTTGGGGTGGAAACATTAAAAAAAATTACAAACCTTGTAGGTATTTAGACTCCATTTTCTAACAAGTTCTAACTTTTCCATTGCAGGATTTTTAGTTTCATCTGCTAGAATAACTGGCCCACTTTTTGTCTGGGTTCTTTGGCCACCTGTAATATCAGAACAAAAGATAAAAATGCAAACCACACAGACAAGTAGAAAGAAAACAAAACACGGATGCAGTTCAAATTAAACTACTTATGCATTTAAAGAAATAAGGAGGTTCCCACAAAGTAAAGGACCAGAACTTCTTGAAATCATTTTAAGGATGATTTCCTGAAACTGTAAAAAAAACTTTTCTTTGGTTTGTCTATCTTCTTAAAAGAAAAAAAAAATTCTGCAATAGGCCTTCTTCTCTAAACTGCTATTTACTTCAAGGAAAATAAAATTTCCACAATTTATCTTATAACCTAATGATTCTTAAAAAATTGTCATTAAAAATCTGAAAGGCTCACTCACACTCTTCACAGTGATCTCCTTTCATTATACTACATAGAAGAGAGCAACAACAGAATGTTACCAAAATTTTGGAGTGTTTAAAAATACTATAACTTTAGATAGTCATTAAAAATATCTTACTGTAGTATATGAGGTTTTGTTAAAACGAGACCTACATTGTGCCTCATTTTTTTCTCAGGAAACCCAGCACTTCCCCCAAAGCTATAATTAATACAGGCAGTATAAAGCCCTGATAATGCGTTACTCCAACAACTAAGAAATTATGACGTAACAGCAACGCCACAACTATACAGTTTCTCACAGTAAAATATTTTTCACAGAAGAACATATTTAGTAACATTTATGATGCTAATAACTTGGAATATAGATATCATAATTTAAAAATAACAATTTTTAAAAAAGACAAGAGAAAACATTTTATAAAATGGTTTTAGAAGGTTAGAGTCAGCAAAAATTTCTTCTCTCACCCCTATAGCCAGGCCAGGCTTTACCACAGTTTTACATAATCTAAGAAGGAGAACAGTATATAAAATCAAATGCATTTAAGAATTTACAAAATTCTCACACAAACAAAATATAAAATATTAACATTTCATGTAAAAAGAAACACAGAGTTTACTTTTTGCCCTGTTTTTATAGTCCAGCAATATTAAAGTGAAAAGCAAATCCAATGCAAAGAAATAGGTTTTTCCCAGTACTTTTCACTGGGCATAACTGGAAAATTACATAGTATTTTGATGCAATTTGACAACTAGTTGTTAAGTCAAAGTTGAAAACAGGAAGACACAACCTTTTCCACTTGATTCATTCCAAATAATGAACAACCCAACTGTTGAAAGTCCTGTTTTATTTAACTGAAAACAGATGGCAGAGCAGCAAAGCTGAGAGTCTAAGATCAAATAAGTAAAGTAACATTTTCCAGAGCAAAGAAAAGAAAGGTAGATTAAAAATGAATCAAACTTTATAGTGCTTTTTTCTCATAAAGTTACTTAAATTTCATGTTTGAGATTGCACCTAATGAACTTTGAAAAGCCAGAAAGATTAAGCTATGGCTAGAGAGATTACTTTCCTTATCGTTAAAAAAAAAAAAAAGCAGCCACCAAAAAAGCCAGAATAACACACACCTAAGAATATAAAGCAAGCGATATGAAACTGAGTGAGTTAGTTTAGCTTCAGCAGTAGCAAGAAGGGCTTTATCCAACCAGTGCAGTGAATACCTGCAGGAACAATTAAATCACTTCCTTGTTGAGTCAGTCGGCTAGCTGCCACCCTGCTGGGGGACATAACAGATGGCAGAGGTGGTGCTGGGCAACCTGAAAAGGGCAGACATTTCTCTGTGAAAATGCTTCTCTTCCTCCACACAACATACATTTTGAATACAGCTATACTGACATTGCCTTTAAAACATTCAAAAAAAGGATTAAAAGTTGGGAACTAATATACTTGCTTTCATGCAGAAATGGACGAGTAATAAATGGATGCTACCAGGATGAGTTCTTAGAAACTTTTCATCAAACTATTAAAACCAAACAAAACACATAACTGTAAGAAGAAACTTGGTAAGATCATGTTTAAGCAGGACTTTACCTGGACTTTGCTGTTTTCAAATCAATTAAAAGTATGTGATTAAAGGATACAGCTGAATGATACTGAAGCTTAACTCAACATTTTATAACTTGCTACTCTAACATAGGAAGGAAAGCTCAAGTAGAAATACAAAGGCACGTAACACTTGTATCAAATTTATCATTAACATTCAAAGAAATGTGAGTGAATCAGCCTTCACAGAAATTATAGCCAAAAGTTCAAATCATAAATCAAGTATCACCTAGTACAGATTACTGCTACTCATAGTATGGATGCAAGGGGTTTCCATCAATTATGTCATCTTGGAGCTCCTCAGAAACACGGACCTACTTAACCAGAATCTGCATTTTCACAAGATCTTCAGGTGATTTGTATGCGTTTTGAAGCCTGAGAAGTGATAATACAGAGTGCTATTCTGATTAATCATAAGACTTCTGAAGCTTTTAAAACATACCTGAGACATTCCACAAGATCTACTGATTATCACAGAAACAGGTTATCTTTAGAGCTTTTTTTGGTGGGGGGAGCGGAAAGCTTTAGCTTTTTTATTAGATTGATTTTATGGTTTTATTTATTAGATAAATAAAAATAGCATATATTTAAGGTGTAAAAAGTGATTTTTTGATATATGTATACACTGTAACATAATTACATCCATCACCTCACATAGCTACCTTCTTTGTGTGTGGTGACAAAACCTGAGATCTATCAGCAAATTTCAAGTATACATTATTATTAACTATAGTCACCATGCTGCTCATTAGGCAACAGTAGTTTTTTAAAAGCTACTTATTCTCAAACACAACTAAATTTGAGAACCTGAGGAAAGAATACAATTTTGGAATGAAACACACTGAGTTTTAAAATTCTAACTCTGGGTTTGAAATTCTGGCTCTATTTATCAAATAGTATCAGGAACACCCTGGCAAATTACTCAAGATCTCTGAGCCTTAGTTTTTTTAAAAAGTAAGAAAAATTGAGTACCCAACATTGTTGCTAATGTCCAGCATAAAACTGTGCAGCTTCAATTGACTATTTTAAATTCTAAAGGTTGTATGTCTTTAGGGAAGTGATCATTGAAAAGAAACTGAAAAAATTATTAACATCCTTCACATTTAGCTGAATATATTTTAATGTTTCTAACATAATTTTATTACAACTACACTCTTTTCCAATTTTCTAAAAACATATAACATATCAAATTTATAATTAAAATATTCTAATAAGAATTACATGCCAACTTTCTCATATCCCAGATATACTAACTTCTGATCAGGAACAGTCACTAGTTTTAATAATATGGAAAACTTAATCTGGACTGAATCTAACATTAAAATCCAAAACATGCAATATATCTAAATAGAATGGCATTACCTTTCAAAATGAGATACCTGTCTTTCAAAAAAAAATCTGCTGAAACACAAAAATTTAAAACTGGAACGGACAACAGAAATCAACTAGTCTAAAACTAAACTACAGGAAGAAAGAGGCTCAGAGAGGTTTAAACAGCTTCTTATTAGATCCTCAGATGTTCTGAATCCATACCATAATATCTCTGTTATTAAATTCAATACAAAAAACATCAATCCATAAATTACTTGTTAAGGAAGGCATCTAATGGGCTATCCAATGCAATCATTACTTTAAACAAAAACTCTATCTCTCCTATTACATAAAGAAGAGTTCAATAAATGATGACTACTATAATTCCATTTCGTGATAATCCCAGGAACAGAGCTCTGTTGTTCTGGCTATTATTGTTTATTAATCTTGCATAAGAAATAATCCCGTGATTTAACATGAGATATGTATAACATATATGTCACAAATGATACAGAACTTTCCAAACTAAAGTAGCAAAAAGACATAGTGCTGAGGTAAGTGGATACCTTCAACTATTTGCTTTACTTTCAAGGGTTAATTGTTGTCTGTATCTTCAAACCTTTAAGTCAGACTAATTTAGTTACTAAAATCATTCACAAATAATAAGTAAATCATTCCAACAAAAATAACTCTTGAAACTCTAGGCTTTTGCTAATTGATGAAATTTGGAGAATTAGCTCAGTTTTCTCTCAACAGGATAAGTCTAGGAATATGAATAATGTGTATGCAACGATCAAAACCCCACTAAAACAAAACTCAGATACCAAGAACAACTCACTCTTAAGAGTTTTGATTTATTCATGGTTTCCACTGTTATTGATTCTACCATGTACTTCTTGGGTAGATTTCAATATTTATTGTTACACTGAATTTAAGCACAATTTCTTCTAAATTTGCTCCAGAGATGGAAAAATAAATGGTAATAGAGTCCTTATAAAGTTATCATTCAGTCATTTTCCCAGAGAGCTAACAGAGCCCCAACTCCTAACCTTTTTTCATGAGACATTTTTTCATCCTAAATTCTGTTCACTTAAAAAGGCTTCCTTATCTCTTGCTATTCTCTGGAACTCTGCATTTGGTTGGGTATATATTTTCCTTTCTCTTCTGCCTTTTGCTTCTCTTCTTTTCTAAGCTATTCGTAAGGCTTTCTCAGACAACCACTTTCATCTTCTTGCATTTCGTTTTCTTGGGGATACCCAACTGAATGCAGAGTTCCAGAGAATAGCAAGGAGAAATAAGAAAGCCTTCCTCAGTGATCAATGCAAAGAAACAGAGGAAAACAACAGAACGGGAAAGATTAGAGATCTCTTCAAGAGAATTAGAGATACCAAGGGAACATTTCATGCAAAGATTGGCACAATAAAGGACAGAAAGGACAGAAACAGTATGGATCTAACAGAAGCAGAAGAGATTAAGAGGTGGCAAGAATACACAGAACTATCATATCCCGAACAATCATGATGGTGTGGACACTCACCTAGAACTGGACATCCTGAAGTGTGAAGTCAAGTGGGCCTTAGGAAACATTACTAGGAACAAAGCTAGTGGAGGTGATGGAATTCCAGCTGAGCTATTTCAAGTCCTAAGATGATGCTGTTAAAGTGCTGCGCTCAATATGTGCAAATTTGGAAAACTCAGCAGTGGCCACAGGACGGGAAAAGGTCATTCCAATCCCAAAGAAGGGCAACAAAAAGAATGTTCAAACTACCACACAATTGCACTCATTTCACACGCTAGCAAGGTAATGCTCAAAATCCTTCAAGCTAGGCTTCAACAGTATGTGAATTGGAACTTCTGGACGTAAAAGCTGGATTTAGAAAAGGCAGAGGAACCGGAGGCCAAATTACCATCATCTACTGGATCATAGAGAAAGCAAGGGAATTTCAGAAAAACAGCTATTTCTGTTTCACTGACTATGTGAGAAGTCTTTGACAGCGTGGATCACAACAAATTGTGGAAAATTCTTAAACAGATGGGAATACCAGACCACCTTACCTGTCTCCTGAGAAACCTGCATGCAGGACAGAAAGCAACAGTTAGAACCTTACATGGAAAAATGAACTGGTTTAAAATTGGGCAGGAAGTACGACAAGGCTATATACTGTCACCCTGCTTATTTAACTTATATGCAGAGTATATTATGTTAAATGCCAGACTGGAATGAATCACAAGCTGGAATCAAGACTGCGAGGAAAAATATCAACAACCTCAGATATGCAGATGATACCACTCTAATGACAAGTGAAGAGGAACTAAAGAGCCTCTTGATGAGGGTAAAAGAGGAGAGTGAAAAACCTGGCTTAAAACTCAAAATTTAAAAAAGCAGACACTTCACTTTGCCAACAAAGGTCCATATAGTCAAAGCTATGGTTTTTCCAGTAGTCATGTATGGATGTGAGAGCTGGACCATAAAGAAGGCTGAGCACTCAAGAACTGTTGCTTTCGAATTGAGCTGGAAAAGATTCTTGAAATCCCTTGGACTGCAAGATCAAACCAGGCAATCCTAAAGAAAATCAACCCTGAATATTCATTGGAAGGGCTGATGCTGAAACTGAAGCTCCAATACTTTGGCCACTTGATGTGAAGAGCCAACTCAGTGGAAAAGACCCTGATGCTGGGAAAGGTTGAGGGCAGAAAGAGAAGGGGGCAACAGAGGATGAGATGGTTGGATGGCATCACTGACTCAATGGACATGAGTCTGAGCAAACTCCAGGAGATAGTGGAGGACAGGGAAGTCTGGCATACTGCAGTTTATGGGGGTTGCAAAGAGCTGGACATGACTTAGCAACTGAACAACAATAAGAACATATCTGAAATTTTAAACATGAGAAAATCATGTTCATTCCAATTTATGTATACATGCCTCAAAACAAGAACACTTGACTACAACTTTCCAGTAAATGCTTAACGAATCTGAGTATGACAGAATGATTATCTTTTTAACATACTGATTAACTATGTAGCTTGTTTTAAAAAATGTTTTATAAAGTCAATTCAAAGAGACACAAATTACTGCCATTATCACAAAACATTTTTTACTCCAATTTGAGGGACTACGATGGATCTATAAGCAAGTGAAATTGACTGGCACTTCATGTTCATGTACAACAGGTTACAATGCCAGCTGACTTTGATTATTGCATATACTATTCTGTTTAAGGGGGAAAGGATAAAACCAAACGTCAGCTAAACAATTCCACTGAAAATCTTCAAATGTTTTAACTGTAAAAGTCTTTTTTTTTTAATTCTACGTTGCCATTTAAATTTGGAAATTGGTGGCTGGCCGGAAACTGCTACCACGTTGTCACACAGTGTGCCGTGTGTCCTCAAATGCTCAGCGTCTCAGGCAGCCGGTCAGCCTCTCAAGTTCAAAGCTACAGCCTAGAGAACACCACCACAATGCTATGCAATGACCACTGAGATACTGATACATATGCTTCCTTTCTGATCTGTGTTTTTGTGAACATAAGAATGAAAAGGGTAAAAAAAAGATGTCAGTAGAGAGCCCACTCATTTTACAGCCTAGAGTAGAAGATACTATACTGGGTTACCCTAAATGCCTATTTCTAGGATCCATTTAGCAAGGAATATATTTTAAAATATAAGTTGTTTCTCACTAAAATATAGGCCATTAGTATAATAAAATATAGAATACTGCAAGAGGGCTAAGGAGTACAAAGGCATGGAGATATTTTTTTCAATTTGTGAAATTATAATACAGTATTAAAAGATGCTTGGAAGAAAGATCCTTGGAAGAAAAGCTACGACCAAACCTAGACACCATATTAAAAAGCAGAGCCATTACTTTACCGATGAGGTCCATATAGTCAAAGCTACGGTTTTTCTAGCAGTCGTGTATGGATGTGAGAGCTGGACTATAAAGAAGGCTAAGCACCGAAGAACTGATGCTTTTGAACTGGAGAAGCATTGGAGAAGACTCTTGAGAGTCCCTTGAACTGCAAGGAGATCAAACCAGTCAATCCTAAAGGAAATCAACCCTGAATATTCATTGAAAGGACTGATGCTGAAGCTCAAGCTCCAATACTTTGGACACCCGATGCAAAGAATTGACTCATTGGAAAAGACCCTGAAGCTGGGAAAGATTGAAGGCAGGAGGAGAAGGGGACGACAGAGGATGAGATGGTTGGATGGCATCACCGACTCGATGGACCTGAGTTTGGGCAAGCTCCAGGAGTCGGTGATGAACAGGGAGGCCTGGCATGCTGCAGTCCATGGGGTCACAGAGTCAGACACAACTGAGCAACTGAATGCAGTATTAAAATTAAAATACTTCATTGAACACCCAACTATTGCTACTTTAACTAGAGCTCTGTCAAGAAAACAATCCATTTTTACATCCACATGATTTCACTTTCTTTCACTTGTGTAAAAATGAAAAAATACCTAAAAAGGTTATTATAGGCAAGAGTATTTAAAAAGGAAGTATTTTTCTTTATATTAAAAAAGAAAAAAAAAACCATATACATGGGATGTATGCAGAAAAGAGCTAACATACTAGATCTAACTATTTACCCTTGAAAAGACCAGTTTACAAAAGATTAGGTCTCAGTTGGCATCTGAGAACTTATAATTTTGGAGTGATTCTCGCCATTCCCGGAATTGTAAGACTTGCTCACTATGCCTAAACTGTTTATACAAACAATGTGGTTTATGCTTTCCTTCTGGGAGTCTGGAATCTGGGCACATGCAAGGCAGAGGGTGCCTATGTGAACAATCTCCAATAAGAATCCTAGGCACTAACTTATCTTCCTTGGTTAGCAAGATTTCACATTTGTGGTCGCAGCTCTGCTAGGAGAATGAAGCATGTCCTGTGTGACTGGACTGGGAACGGGCCCTTGCAAGGTGATGCTTCGTCTCCCTCGATCTTTAGCTCAGGCATCCTTTGCCTTTGCCAACCGTGCTCAGTGTACTTTTGCTGTAATCATCGTCTGAACTATGACTATATACTGAGTCCTGTTAGTCCTCTTTGAAAATTACTTTATTGGAGGGTGCTCTTGGGAGACTGCCGACACAGAATATAGAGTAAGAAAAATAAAAGTTTCATTTTCTAATTGCTTTGAAATAAGAAATATGTATTTATACAAATCAATATTGACATAAGTTTTGTGGTTACCACTAAAATAATTTAAATCTGCATTCTTGATATAATTTTTGAGCTTTTATTTCAGTATTTTAAAACCAATTTTCAAGTAGCAATCAGTGAAATTATGCACATTGATCTGTTTATATAAAGACAACTATTAAAACAATTCCTAAATTGAAGAGAAAAAGGATTATGTTTATAATCAGTGTTTTATCATGAAATCAAAAGTTCTCAACTCTAATAAAGGTAGCATTTGGTGACCTCCCATCTTCTACCCGGTTCATCTTTAAAATCAATGGGTTCCTTACCTTGAAGTGCTCCTGCTTCAATAACCCCCTCTTTGGTACTGTCAAAGCCATGAGATGTGATTTGCGTTTCTGAGAGACCAAGTCCAGCTGGTAATGAACGCTTCAAATCCTTGGCAACATTGGAATAAAAGAGAAAATCTTGTAAAACATCCCATATCACATAGCACTTCAGCATAATTATGTCCTTCTGGTCACACAGTGAACTTGTTTCTCTCTACTGTGTAGCATTCCCTTATGCTGTCATGGCAGTCCAAGATGATGTACATCTGCAGCAAACTAAGCCAGGTTTGCTATTAAGAGATACAGTGTAACCAAATATAAAACAGTTTCATTAGTTTAGACTGAAGCATCAGACAGATATTAAAGTTCAATTAAAATTCAATTTCAAATTTCCAGTCTTCTGATACATAAGGAAAATCATTTTAAGGACAGAATTAAGATGACTAAAAAGTCATGTCTAATATTAAAAAGCTCACTGATGTCTAATACCATCTTGATGAGCCTTGGGTGATGTTTAACATAAACAAATCATTCACTTGCAATATTAAGTTTCCCTTTGATTTGCAGGTTAGCTAGGTAAACAGGGCTTCAATCAGTATGAGGGAAAGAAAATCTCTTGTGATTTAAGATTTATTTTAAACTACTGATATTTGCCAACCTAACTGCAATTTAGCTTGTAACTGTAATAAATACAATATCTGACATTCAATCTTATTTCAATCTTAATTCAAGTAAAAGAAAAGAGAGAAAGCATGAAACACAGATTTCCAACTAAAAGTTCTTTCTTGCCTCTGGCTTGGATATGAGGAATTACCCAATTTTCATAATCAGTCTATGACTGGACCCTCTTGGCTCTTCATAACAATAAGTTAGTGACACGCTAGAAGATGTCTTTGAAATTCTTCCTTAAGGCCCTATTCCACTACATACAATGTACAGCTATAATCTGAACCTCCAGCAACCTTCACAGGGGAACTTCTTTTCCGATCATCCAGTTTTATTTTTGTCATAGTGATTATCACTAACATATTCAATAAATATTTGTTGGACAAATAAATGAATTTGTTAAATAAACTAAGGGACTTATGAAAACATCATACAGATTAAGAAGTTGAGGGCTTCTCTGGAGGCTCAACGTAAGGAATCCACCTGCCAACACAGAAGACACAGGTCTGATCGCTGATTTGGGAAGATCCCACATGCTGCAGAGCAACTAAGCCCATGTGTCACAGCTCCTGGGCCTGTGCGCTGAGCCTGGGAGCCACAGCCGCCGAGGCCTGCAGGCCCTGAGCCTGGGAGCCACAGCCGCCGAGGGCTGTATGCTGAGCCTGTGCTGCACAACAGGAGAAGCCACACAATGAGAAGTCCACACACACGACTAGACAAAAGCCTGAGCGGCAGCGAAGACCCAGAACATCCCAAATAAACAGAGTTGCTACACCAATAAGCTCACTTTAAAATGTATTGAGCATCTGCTTACTCTTACTGTGTTAGACTTGCTGCGCAAAGAAAAAGATACCATAAGGGAGAGGCAAGATATGCAAACATTAATATAAAAGTTGAACTTGGTGCCAAAGTAAAGACAGTATCAGAGGAATTCGGAATAGGGGCTAAGTCCAGGAGAACCGAATAAGAGAAGAGGAAGTACTTCTTGAACTCTGAAAGACAGAGGATTTATTTATTCACTGAATCAACATCTAATGAGCACCATGTTCACGACAGCCACTGCTCTAGACACTACACATGGAGCACTGCAGAAAACAGACAACCTCTGTCCATCAGACTCATCTGAGGTGTGACGGAAGGAGGAGACTGATAGTAAATAAATGTATCTCAGGTACAGTATCTCAGTACTGTGAAAATACAGGTGACCCTTGAAAAACACAGGTTTGAACTGCGTCCCCTTATATCATATTTTTTCCAATAAATATGCTTGTATTGCAGTACTACAAGATCCAAGGTGGCTGACTCCTCAGAGGCTGAACTGTGGATACAGAGAATCAAAGGAAAAGTTATACAAAAATTTGACTGTAGGTAGGGTGGACACCCAACCCATTGTTCAAGCATAAACTGTAAGAAGTAGTAAGTTTAATTTTTTAAGGCAGGGTAAGAGGGATACAGAGTGACAAGCAAAGGGTGCTATTTTAGATGGGATATTCAGGGCAGGTCTATCTGAAGAGGTAAAATGTGTGCAGAATTCTGAACAAAATGAGGGATTGAGCCATGTGGTTCATGTGGGGAAAGAGCAGTGATTTAAAAGGTCATAATGATGCTCTATTTCTTGACTGACTGATAGACACATAGTATCCACTGTACTGTGAATTCACTTCACTGTTACAAAGTTTACCCTTTTAAAGTATGTAATTCTGTGGTTTTGTGTATTTACAGGCTGTGCAGACACCATCATCATCTAATCATCTTCATCACCCCAAAAAGAAACTGTACCCATTAGAGGTCACTTTCCGTTTCTAGCTTTCCCCAGCCCCTCACCAACACTCACCCACTTTCTGTGGATTGCTTACTCTGGTTGCTACTGTTGCTCAGTCATGTCCAACTCTTTGAGACCCCATGGACTGCAGCACACCAGGTTTCCCTGTCCATCACCAACTCCCGGAGCTTATTCAAACTCACGAGCATCAGGGTCTTTTCCAATGAGTCAGCTCTTCGCATCAGGTGGCCAAAGTATCGGAGCTGCAGCATCAGTTCTTCCAATGAATATTCAGGGTAGATTTCTTTAGGAACAAATAGTTTGCCATTCTTGCTGTCCAAGGGACTCTCAAGAGTCTTCTCCAGCACCACAATTTGAAAGCATCAATTCTTCAATGCTCAGCCTTCTTTACAGTCCAACTCTCACATCCACACATCACTACTGGAAAAACCATAGCTTTGACCATACAGACCTTTGTGGGCAACGTGATGTCTCTGCTTTTTAATAGGCTGTCTAGGTTTGTCATATTTTTTTCTTCCAAGGAGCAAGCATCTTTTAATTTCATGGCTTCAGTCACCATCTGCAGTGATTTTGGAGCCCAAGAAAATGAAGTCTGTCAATATTTCCACTGTTTCCCCAACTATTTGCCATGAAGTGATGGGACTGGATACCATGATCTTTGTTTTTTGAATGCTGAGTTTCAAGCCAGTTTTGGACATTATTCTATGTTCCTGGCTAGGTCAGATAGTAACTCTATGTTTAACTTTTCAAGGAACTGTCAGAACTGTCTTCTGAAAGGGTTGTACCATTTCACATTCCCAAAAACAATGTGTGAAGGTTCTGATTTCTCCACATTTTCATCAATACTTGTTATCATCTGTCTTTTTGATTATAGTCAACAAGGCAGGTGTGAAGTAGTATCTTACTGAAGTGATGATTTACATTTCCCTGATGACTAATGATGTTGAGCATCTTTACATGTGCTTATTTGCATTTGAATATCTCCCCTGCAGAAATGTCTAGTCAAATCTCTTGCCCTGTTTTTAATTGGGGCATCTATCATTTCATTGATACAGATAAAAATCACTTATCAGTCATATGACTTATATTTTTTCCCCACTTTCTTGGCTGTTCACCTTCTTCATGGTGGTCTTTGAAGCACAAAAGTTTTAAATTTTGATAAAGTCTGATTTACCTTTTCATTCTTTTATTGCTTATGATTTTGGCATCATATTTAAGAAACTAAAGAGCCTAATCCAGTGTTATAAAGATTCACCACTAAATTTTTCTTCTAAGAGTTTTACAGTTTTAGCTCTTACATTTCAGTCATAGATCCATTTTCAGTTAATTTCTAACTATGGTGAGGGCTATGGTGGGAGGTCTGCATTCAACTTCATTTTTCGCATGAGGATATCCAGTTGTCCCAGAACCATTTGTGGAAGACTATTCTTTTCACAGGTTTCCCAGGTGCCGCTAGTGGTAAGGAAGGAACCCACCTGCTAATTCAGGAGATGTAAGAGATGCAGGTTCAACCCCTGGGTCAGGAAGATCCCCTGGAGGAGGGCATGGCAACCCACTCTACTGCTCTTGCCTGGAGAATCTCATGGACAGAGGAGCCTGAAGAACTACAGTCCATAGGGTCACAAAGAGTCAGACACAACTGAAGCGACTTAGCATACATGCATTCTTTCCACATTGAAAACTGTCTTGGCACCCTTGCTGAAACTCAACTGACCATAAATGTAGGGCCTATTTCTCTACTCTCAATTCTGTTCCACTGATCTGGATGTCATCCATAAGTCAGTACCATATTGTTCCGATTACTGTAGCTTTGTGGTAGTAAGTTTTGAAATCAGAAGTAATGAGTCCTACAACTCTGTTCTTTTTCAATTCTCTGGGCATTCTGCATCCTTTGTGTTTACATCTGAACAGTTTGTCAATTTCTACCAAAAAAAAAAAAAAAGCCAGTTGCGATTCTGACAAAGATTGTGCTGAATCTGATCAATTTGGGGAGATTCCCATCTGATACATGAACGTGAGATCTCCTTCCATTTATTTAGACCTTTTTTAACTACCTTCCACGATGTTCTATAGTTTTTAGGAAGATCCCACAGGCCACAGGGCATCTTGGCCCACTTGCCCGAGAGCCCACGCTTCTCCAGAGCTCAAGAAGAGGCTACCACCATGACAAGCCCCATGTGCTGCAACTGGAGAGAGGCGCCCCACCTGTCGCAGCCAGAGAAAGCCTATGCCCAAGAACCAAGACCCAGCAGCAGTCACAAAGATAAAAAACAAAATTTAAAAAAAGATAAGATAATATGGGCAAGATACCCAGTACATGTTTTGGGGCACTCAGTTAAAGTTAGCCATCACACTCCTCTATTAAAATCATCTTTACAACACTACTAATAATCACAATAGCAAACATTTCTCGAGAACTTACTATGTGCCAGGGATTGTTCTAAGCACTTTACATACAGTCAGTTCTCACTCTGCATGACAGGGCAAGATCAAAATTGTAAAAATAAACAAGCAGGTCGAAACCATGCAAAGTGGTTAACGGGAAAAACTGATCATTCCATGAACTTCAAAAACTCATCTCAAAACTTTAAAAATTCTTTCCTTGCTTATGCTTCTAAGTGAGCTTTCAGTAAGTTCCTCTGGTTCACGTCTAGAGCTCCTCAAACAGTGCGGCAGCGCCAAGAGACCTACGGGTCAGCTGTTTCCTCTACAACTCGGTTAGGTCTGATGTGAATTTCACTCCTTCCACTGTTACCCTTTTCTACTTCTTTGCTGCACTTCTATCTTCGTTCACCCATCCCCTTTTGCTTATCCACTTCTGTAGAATATCACATGGGTTTATGAGCAAAATACAAGGTGATAACACAGCCACATGATCTGCTATCCGTGTATGAAATGAATAGCAAATACAGTGACCATCACCAAAAGACTTTGAAAGTGACATTACACAATAATCATGATATGCGTTGGTATTCACAGAGCCATTTATACACTAAGTTTGTACTTTATACAGTTATACTTAATACAATGTGGTGACAGCAATCTGAGCTGTGGTGTTGGGGACAGGCAACCACAGCAACCAAAATTAATGCATTTGGAACTATAAAAGGAGGAACTGACTGAAATAACCTCATTTAGTAGTATTATCACTACTATTTTGCAAATGGGAAAAAGGCCACACAGAAATAGGACTAAGCATCAAAAAACAACATTAATTAATATATCATAAATGTAAATAGCTACAAGCAGTTTATTAGAAACCCGGAATTTATTTTACCTAGTATGTTTTCTTTAAACAATTTAGTTAAGAAATATCTATTAAAAATCATTATTTCAGAATCTGCTCAAGTTTAAACATACTAATGCAAATACATTCTCCACTTGTAATTTCCTACTGGTACAAAATAGACAACAACTGTCATTCTATTTCACTTATATTCTAGTGTCACTTAAAATCTCTTGTCACAGGACATCTTTTTCATCTGTGTAGTGTTTTGGGGCAGAGAAGGCAATGGCAACCCACTCCAGTACTCTTGCCTGGAAAATCCCATGGACAGAGGAGCCTGGTGGGCTGCAGTCCATGGGGTCGCTAAGAGTCGGAAACGACTGAGCGACTTCACTTTCATTTTTCACTTTCATGCATTGGAGAAGGAAATGGCAACCCACTCCAGTGTTCTTGGCTTGAGAATCCTAGGGACAGGGGAGCCTGGCAGGCTGCCGTCTATGGGGTTGCACAGAGTCAGACACGACTGAAGCGACTTAGCAGCAGCAGCAGTGTTTTGGGGGGGCACTTTGAATTAAAAACACTCTTTACCCTCACTTTTACTTACTTCCTATTTTAAAAGCAAATCTCTGAGTCTGTTCATTTTGCTGAATAAATCATCTTTACCTTCCCAGTTTATTTTTTAATATACTAATGTACTAAATTAATGGTTTCTAGTTTTAAATATTAGTGATCCTTTTATTTGTATTTACATTAAAACCACATAGTAAAAACCAGATAATCATCACTTACAAAATAAATAATGTCAAAGCACCAAGATACTTCTTAAACTTTGTGAGTCTGGTTATTGAGGTCAATTATTTATAGAGTGGTTTCCCTAGATATTGCTTTGCTACAAGTCTTGACAGCTTTTCAGCTCACAGTAAGTAAAAAAGTACTGAAGACATCTCTCAAAATATGACAGATAAAAAACCGTAAACAACATACAAAGGGGAAAAGAGGTTCAAGAGAGTTGTGTTTACTGTATTCTTAGAACTTAACTGAAAGAACTCTACTCATTTGAATCATCTGTCCTGTCACAAAATAGTGTGTAAATTTCCAAAAAAGAGATACAGTAATAGTAGTTGGGAAGAGAGGAGACAGTAACAAGTTCAACACTAAATTTGATGTATACCTCTCACCACCTAACTTTTCAAGAAGTGAAGGGATGCTTCCATTTTGTCATGTGTGGTTTCTGGAAGAAACAACTTCTAGCTGTCTGAGGATAGTACATTTCACGCAAACCTCTCCCAATGGTGTCCCAAGGGTCCTTTACTCAACAAACAGAAAGTTCTTCCAGAAAGCAAGCCGCCTGTCCTTTATGTAAAACAGCTGTAAAATCTGAAAAGCACCAAGGCTCCTTTGCTTAAATTGTTACTAACAGACGGAACCTAACCAGAAGTGGTATGAATTGGTCCACTCAGATTATGAACAGAATTATCATTTTGATAGCTGTCTGACTGTTAAGTTGCTCCAACACAAAATGATCTGCTCTATGAGAGAGGAATGCATGACTTGTGAGAAAACACTCAGTACTTTACAAGCTTGTTGAAGGCTCTCTGTAAAACACACATTCTCTAAGTAATATAATTTAGCCCCATAGTTCACAAGAACTTTAAAATGTGTTTTTACATAACCCTTAAATTTTTTAAATGTCTCAGTGGTAAGGTTGTGACTACCTTAGTAACTTTTAAAATAGCTGCTACTGCATTTTCTTCTAGTTTCCAGAATGTATTTGGGAGACAATGAGCCTATTTGCAACCAACAATGTAAAATCCCTACTTTGCATTTTTATATTGCTCACATTCAACTCAAGGTTTAAGACTTTGCAAAGTTGTGCTTAACAACTGTACAATAAAACAGTATAAACCCGAAGTTAACTTTCTATTCAAGCTACTAGGATAATACTATAATACTGGAGTATTTAATAGTTTTTAAAAATAAATCTTCAAACAATTAAAATATAATGCTTTTGTCAAAAAAAGTTTCACATATAGTTTCTTTTCAAAGGACATAATTTAATACTTGTAGTTACAGCTTCCATAAAGTTGTGACGGGGTGGCTCATTTGCATATTTTAACAGAGGAAAGAATAAGTATGAGGTACTCGTGCCTGGAAAATCCCAAGGACGGAAGAGCCTGGTAGGCTGCAGTCCATGGGGTCGCGACGAGTTAGACATGACTGAGCGACTTCACATTCACTTTTCACTTTTATGCATTGGAGAAGGAAATGGTAACCCACTTCAGTGTTCTTGCCTGGAGAATCCCAGGGATGGGGTCGCACAGAGTCACGACTGAAGTGACTTAGCAGTAGCAGTAAAAACGTAACCTTATAATTTAGCATAGTAATCTACTTTTGAACTAAAGTTAGTACAAAATTAACAATTAAAAAACCAAATGTTCAGCAAATTTGCTTTAAAATACACATCCTTAATAAGATGCACAACACTACAATGAAGCAGAACTAGAGATTTATTAATGAGAATTCCCTTTTTACTTAGAGAGAGGAGGAAAAAGCTTAAAAGGGAGGAATTTGCTAGTCATGCATTATAACCACCAACAATCAGTACGGGTTCTCCAAGTAGTCTATAAACTACAGACTCCCTTCCCCCTAGTTTCCTCACGCTGCATTTTCCCAGTTTTCCTATCTGCCTCTTTAAAGATGGCTTGGGGTCCTTTACTGTTTATCTACCCAGAGCAAAGTCCAAAGTTTCACTTCCCTTCTTCCCGAGTTCCTAACTGAACCATCTCCCTTGTCTCTACTCTCCTCAGCCTTGAAACTGATTCCCTGAACAGTAGGCAGAAACAACTTTCTAAAATGCAAATGCCATGAGGCCCTTCAAGTTTTTACATCATTTTAGGTAAAGTCAGAACCTCCACATGGTTCTGAGGTTTTACGGAACCTTATCCCTACTCACCTCCTCAGGCGCACTTCTCACACCGCTGCCCCCATTTTCCCCACTCCAACAACGGTGAACTTTCAATTCTGTGGTCTCCTACTGTTTTCAGGTCTTCACAGTTGCCTCTGATGGGACTACTCTTTATCCTTCTTCTTCTGGTTAGCTCATCCTCTGGATCTGGCTTGGAGAGCAATTCCCTAACCAGTCATACCCTTCCTCTTACACCATGCTATACCAGGCTAAGAACATCGCCTCTCACATGGCATCAACATTATTTGTCTGTATTCTCTCCTTCTCAAGACAGCAAGCTCCCTAAGACCATCTATCTTACTCCTTTTTGGCATTAATAGCATTTAGCACATACATAATACTAATACTTCATTTAATTTTCTCAATTTACACACCTTATCCCATTCTTCAAAATGGATAAAACCTTCCATAGCATTTATATAATTTCAAAAGAAACATCGAAAATTTTGTGTTACATATTCTATGAACTCTGGTAATTTAAAATCCCCTTTGGTTGTTTTAACAGTTAGCTACTTATAAGGAGTATCTGCCAGAAGCAAAGCTGTTGTTCAACAGACTCCCACATTCCCAATTCGGCTGTAAACGCAACATCCTTAACCTCCTCATGGTGTCCTCTCTTGACAATTACACTGGGTCAAAGCGCATTATTCTCCAACATTCTGTTTATCAAGTGGGCAGAGGGAGGGTCAGCATTTTCTCAGCTCTCCACTGTAAACTACCAGTTCTCAAACTTTAGCCTGGGTAAGAGTCATCTGAGAAAACTACTAAAAACGCACTCTTCTTAGCTGCCTGCTGTAAATCCTGCTGAGCTGGAGTGTGGGGCCCAGGAGGAGCTCTGCCGTGGGAACAGCCTTCTGCCCCTGTGTAGCTCACTTCCGCCCCTCAGCGCCCTGCGGATGGCCCAAACTACTGCACTCCATCACTTAACCTTCTTTTCAGCCAGTCCAGGGCGCCAACACACCCAGGTTTGCTGTTCTGTCTACAACTCCTACTATTATCCTGGGTGTTCCCAACGTTTTGCACGCTATATTGGGCACACTTTCAGGGAATGATTCTATGTTGTCTGCAATTCCTTCCAAACTAAGCTGAGTTTTCATAGCTCATCAAAAATATTCTACTAATGGTACAGCATGTATGTTGCTTTTTAAAAAAATATAAATCGTGAAATACTTGAAATAAAGTCTACTGCATGAGCCCATCTACCTACATTGATGTAGAATGATGAACTGAAGTAATAACAGTCTGTAAAGATGTATAATTTTTTTCCCCTCAGTATGCTTGTAGAAAGCCTAAGGTAGGTAGTTTGATTCAGATTTGGTGATTCGTGGTTAGACAAGGGGCCAAAAAAGTGTAATGGCACTCAATACTCAACTCAACTCAACTCAAAAATATACTCAACTAATACAAAACACCCAAACCCACACTTAAGTGTCAGATACAATGCCTTTCATCTTTCACGCCCAGTTCTACTTAGGCAACTGGAACTCCCAGGGGCACTCTTTGAACCTTGTCATTGCTCAGGAAGCAACACTTTTGGAATTTTAAACCTAACAACTTATTTTACAACCACAGTCTTCTCCCATATCTGTTATTCCAAGTGATCCAGACAGCAAGTCTCCTGGCTTGCCTGCTTTCTCCATTTTATCAACACACACACACATATATGCACACACAGTCTCAATCTCACTTCTCTCTCCCTCCCCCACCTCCCTCTCAGTCACTCAACAAACTTTTAACAAGAACTTAAAGCATCACCATCTTCTGACAGTTTACTGTCTATTCTCTTGGTCCCACCCCAACCCCTGCATGCAGACTATTGTCTTGATTCTAAGTAGTACTGAAGTTTGATAAGAATGAAATCATGCACCAATTTGCATCAAGAAAATTCCAAATTCATTCAAAAACTATTACTGTGGAAATATTTTTATGTAACTACATTCAAAACAATTTCTTCTAGATAGGGAAAGCTGTCCATGATAGCATTTGTTTATAAAGGCATAATCTAAAAATTATAATTAAGATACACAGGGCTTCAGCCTTTCATTAAAAATTATGTTTATTCACAATTTTCTATTTCCCAAACAGGAATACGAATCCAGAGTTAATTTAATAGATGTATATATAATAAACACATTTTAAAATTTAATTTGTGGTAACAGCACTAAGAATATATTCTATATTTAAAAAAGTAAATATTAAAATGAACCTATATTTGCAAGGATTAAACAATCCTTGAAAAACATTTGCCTACCTTTAAAAGTGTCCAAGATATACATCTGGTAAAAACTGGCCTTAGGGAAAAGCCCTCATCAAATGTGACTGAGCTACTAAATTTTTCAGATAACGCAGAAACATTCATCACACACTATTCAAACTACAAGGTAGGATGACTGAGGTAGAAAATATGTTACATTTAAGTCAAACTAAAATTCAATCTTTTATTGAAAAATTACTGTGATCCATAAGCTGTACAGTGTGCATATACTATCTCTGTCCTAAATGTAATTGCAAGCTCTTGGGAAAAGCAGATACATAAATGGACAGTTACATTATTAAGGTGAGGGGGGGAAATATGTTCAAAACAGGCTCTTATAATTCCTATTCTTCTATTCTTTCTCAAGTCTTTAGGCTGCTAAAGTATATTATCCAAACTGGTAAGTACAGGGGAATGGAGAAGCAATTTAACAAAACAACAACAAAAAGAGTAAAAGAAAAATAACAATAAAAACTTCTGAAACAATAAAATTTCCAGCAGCAACAACAACAATGACGATGATGCATGCTGGAAAATTAAGGACACAGGATGTGTCCAGTCTAAAAGTATATTTCTTCCTGTTGTTCCAGGGAACTCTTGAAACTGTGTTTCTAGTTCTCATTCTAATATTTGTTCATTCATTCACCAAACATCTAATGAAAGCCCGATTATCAATTACATGTAGCACTGCTGCCAGGCCCTGGAGATAAGGTAATGAATGAACATTCCTGACGACACTGTACTTATAGCCAATCACATAAGTTTTTGGTATAGCTAGTCAATGTAGGCAATTCCATCATAACCTCAGGGCCCCTTTTCCTCAGCTGTAAACTAAAGTAGTGAGATCCAGGGATCTTCGAGGTACTTCTATTAAATTAACATTCTGTGATTTTCAAAACTTGTAGACCAGGAATATTTAAGACATAGGGAACCCAAAGATCCACAGACAGAATTCAAGTGATCCTAAACTACTTGAAATTGAACACAAGATTTGGCAGTTTGGTATATATGTATGTTTTTCCAGAGACAAGGTCCATAGGTGGAAAAAGGTAAATTAGGAATTTTAGTTTTGGGCCTCCCAGAGGAAAAGTTTTATTTTAGCTTAGGTAATTTTTCTAAATCTGCCAAATATAACTTAATTCACAAGAAGTTTCCATTTAACTCACAAGGAGCTAATATTTGCTTCTTTAAACTCATGGTACAAATTGCACATTTCTAACCTAATATTTTGACTAGCACTATAGGACTGATGCTGAAGCTGAAGCGCCAGTATTTTGGTCATCTGATACAAACAGCTGACTCACTGGAAAAGTCCCTAATGCTGGGAGAGATGGAAGGCAGAAGGAGAAGAGGGCATCAGAGGATGAAATGGCTGGATGGCATCACCGATGCAATGGATATGAACTTGGGGAAACTTCAGGAGATGGTGAGGGAGAGGGAGGCCTGGAGTGCTGCAGTCCATGGGGTCGCAAAGAGTTGGACACGACTGGGTAACTGAACAACAATATAAAAGAATAAATTATAAATAACATGTAGCTTTAAGTAAAAGAATAATTTGTATTCTTTAGAGATTAAAGTTTACACTACTCTTTAAAAAATACCAACTGCTTTTTAATTTAGAAGCAAAAATAGTTTTGCTGTAAAGAACTGCAATAATACTAAGATTATTATCTTCTTCTCTCTTCACATAGCTGCTGCCCCTCTAAGACAAGTAACAAACCTTGAAGCATTAACAGATGTTAAGCTGCTACCAGGGAATTTCTAGGGCAAATTCTCCCATTGTATCCTCTATTTCAATGTGAATGTTGAGGTAAAGTCCACCAGGGCCTCTCATAGTAGGAGAATAAGAATAAGAAGGGAAATCAAATGAAAAATGAAACAGTGGCAATTAGACACAGAAAGAACAGAAGCATTTACACTCTCACTGACTGGGCCACAGTGACACCAACTGGCCAGCCAAGTTATGACAACTTTTTGGCTTGGATAGTAAAGAATCTGCCTGCAATTCAGAAGACCCAGATTCGATCCCTGGGTGGGGAAGAGCCCCTGGAGGAGGGAATGGCTACCCACTGCAGTATTCTTGCCTGGAGAATTCCATGGACAGAGAAGCCTGGCAGGCTACAGTCCATGGGGTCGTGGAGTCAGACACAACTGAGCAACTAACACGTTCATATCATATATATATATATATATATATATATATATATATATATATATAATTTTTATAAGACTTTATACTTTTTAAAGTGTAATATGCATTAAATAAAAGCCATTATGATTTATTTCATTTTTTATCAATCGCAGCCCTGTTTATAATAGCCAGGACATGGAAGCAACCTAGATGCCCATCAGCAGATGAATGGATAAGGAAGCTGTGGTACATATACACCATGGAATATTACTCAGCCGTTAAAAAGAATTCCTTTGAACCAGTTCTAATGAGATGGATGACACTGGAGCCCATTATACAGAGTGAAGTAAGCCAGAAAGATAAAGAACATTACAGCATACTAACACATATATATGGAATTTAGAAAGATGGTAACGACAACCCCATATGCAAAACAGAAAAAGAGACACAGAAGTACAGAGCAGACTTTTGGACTCTGTGGGAGAAGGTGAGGGTGGGATGTTTCGAAAGAACAGCATGTATATTATCTATGGCGAAACAGACCACCAGCCCAGGTGGGACGCATGAGAAGTGCTCGGGCCTGGTGCACTGGGAAGACCCAGAGGAATCGGGTGGAGAGGGAGGTGGGAGGGGGGATCGGGATGGGGAATACGTGTAAATCTATGGCTGATTCATATCAATGTATGACAAAACCCACTGAAAAGAAAATAAATAAATAAAGGGAAAAAAAAAAGATAATTTACACTGTTGTGAGTTATATAATTTTAGACATCAAGTATGTATAAAAGATGTATATTAGTAAAACATGTTTTTAAAACTAGAAAACTCTAGTTATGAGGTAGTTTTTTATACAATCTCTTTACTAGTCTACATAATGCTAAACAATACATTATACACACTTTCTCTATGAACTTTTATCTATTTGAAAACAGAAACATGAATTTGATGTTAAATATTGATACAATTTCCCTTTTATTGCTCAGGAAAATAAAGGAGTGTGCCAAAATGTTGGCAAATATATGCCTAACAGATCTTGAGTATAATTTATTTAAAAGAGTCAAAAGATGCTACTGAAATATTGTTTTCACTCATAGTAAAAGGGATCATAGAGGTGATTTTTATTTCAAAATATTAAATATGTAAGAAACTCTCATGATATATTTTTTCTTTCATAAGAGCAGGTATAAAGAGAAACAAGCTTTATGATGTTGAACTTCTTTACGGAGGTAAAGTGGGGTGTACTGGTTGACTGAATTATTGCTTCCAAGGAGTCTTGCCTACTGGTAAGTGAAGTGAAAGTGAATGTCGCTCAGTTGCGTCCGACTCTTTGCAACCCCATGGACTATGTGGTCCATGGAATTCTCCAGCCCAGAATACCGGAGTTGGTAGCCTTTCCCTTCTCCAGGGGATTTCCCAACCCAGGGATTGAACCCAGGTCTCCCGCATTGCAGGTGGATTCTTTACCAGCTGAGTCACAGGGAAGCCCAAGAATAATGGAGTGGGTAGCCTATCCCTTCTCCAGTGGATCTTCCTGACCCAGGAATCAAACTGGGGTCTCCTGCACTGCAGGTGGATTCTTTACCAACTGAGCTATGAGGGAAGAATTTGGCCTACTGGTAAAGTTCATACCTATTAAGAGGAGACTTCCAGGACATTTCCTTTTTTCCTTCTCTATCCCTCAATAGAAAGTGAAATAACATTATAGGGGAATCTCCAAAAAGAGACATTAAGTAAGAAGTTAACCTATAAAGCAGCAAGTTAACTGGCTTTGACTATGTAAGCAAAGAACTTACACAGATATATGAGTTAATTCACTTCACTCTAAAGAGTCTAAAATTAAAATTTGAAAAGATTAAAGAAAATTTATCAGTGATACTCAAAGGCAAATTAAGGTACTTAACTAAAGACTCATGAATAGGTTTAAGGTACAAAGTAACCCTGAAGAAGAAAGAAGCTAGAGGAATTACCAGGTACAAGGCTGATGTTACTATTTATTTCAGACTTAATTACTCTAGTAAGTGGGTAAGACAGTGTGGTATCACTGCAAGGATAGACAAAAAGACCAAGAAGTAACACAGTTAGCCAAGTACTACAGCTACACATATATGATCACCTGATTAACAGCAAAGGCCCCTGTGTGGAGAAAGAATTTTTTTTCAATAAACGATGCATATCACATGATACGAACATGGGAAAACATGAGCCTTGACTTCTACATCATGCTACACACAAAGTTCAGGGGGGATCAGAGACCTGTGTGTGAGAAGTAAGACAGAAAAACTTCTAGAAGACGAAGTATCTTCATGATATGGGGACAGGCAAAGATACAAGGGTCACAAAAATCACTCAAGGGAGGGAAACACTAATAAACTGGACTGCATTAAAGTTAGCCTTTGGTCATCTAAAGATACCATTAATATAGTACAAAAGCTAGTTACAGACTGGAGGTAAACATCTGCAATACACACATCCATACAAATGACTTATGCCCAGAACATATAAAGAACTGCTACAAATGAACTAGAAAAAGGCATAACAGAAAACGAGCAAAGGACTTGAAAAGGTACTTCATAAAAAATAATATTCAAATGGTCAGTAAGAATCTGAAAATATGCTTGACGTCATTAGTCATCAAGGAGATGCATGTTAAAACTACGAGATAACTACTATGATTTCATCAGAATGGCAAAAACTTAAAAGTATGACAATACCAAAAACTGGTAGTGATATGGAACAACTAGAACATTTATTCACCACTAGCAGGACTGTCAACTAATTGGATCATTTGGCAAACTAGTTGACAAAATGTACCAAAGCCAAATGTCATGTACACGTGACCTGCAATTCCACTCCAGGGTAAATACCCAACAGAAACAGGTGATCATGTACACCGAAAGACCTATACAAGAATGGCCACAGCAGCTTTATTCGTAATAGGGGCAGACTGGAGACAACCTAGGCATCTCCTATGGCTGATTCACGCTGATGTTCGACAGAACAAACAACAAACTGTAAAGCAATTATCCTTCAATTAAAAAATAAATACATTAAAAAAACAAACAAAAAAACCCACCGGAAACAAAAATAAATAAAAGAAAAAGAAAATAATAAATTTAAAAAACAAACAAACCGAATGGATAAACCAATTATGGCCTATTAACACACACTGTGGAGTATTAACACAAAGGAAAACTGTATTACAACGGAAGAACTGGTGGTGGTTTAGTCCCACTCTTGCAAACCATGGACTATAGCCCGCCAGACTCCTCTGTCCATGGGATTTTCCAGGCAACGATACTGGAGTGGTTTGCAATTTCCTTCTCCAGGGGAAAAGAATTAAATATTGCCAAAGCAACAACAACAATATTACAGATATAATGCTGGGTGAAAGTCAGTCAGAAAAGAGTACACTTAGTATAATCCATTTACATGCAGTTCAGGAGGAGTCAAAAGCAATCACTGATGACAGAATGAAGACAGCAGGAATTACTCTAGAAGGGAGGAAATGTATCACCTAGAAGAGGGTAAGGGGGCTGGGAAAGACCTGGAGATGGTCTACATCTTGCTGGTGGTGGTTCCGCTGAGCTGTACACTCAACATCTGTGCTTTTTACTATGTAAAAGCTATAGCTCAAAAAAAAAAAAAAAACAAAAACAAAACCAAACACCCCAAGCTAAAGATGGCAGGCGAATCTTCAAAACAATGCAGCATTCTGTATGTGCTGCATTCTTCTTAGACAAACAGCGTCATCAGACCGTCTACAAGAATATCAACTCTCTGCCGGCAGGTGTTTCTGTCATGTTGTTGTGAACCAGGCAGTCACCCCTAGTGCCTGGTGTACAACATACACTGAATATCTGCAGGATAACTTCACAAAAAGGAGCTGTTACCAAAAATAAGACAAAGCAATCATTAACTAAAATCCTGGTATAATGAGTTATTTAATTTAATAGAACTTTATAAAGCTATTGGTAGAGTGTCTAATGATGGTAACTTGAGTTTCCTTAATATGCAAGTATATCTCAGTGCTTTCAAATACCAGAAAGACTAAAATCTGAAGTGAAAATTTCCTCTGAGTGCTCAGAATTTCCACCTGCCAAGGCAGGGTACACAAAAGATGACGGTTTGATCGCTGGGTCGGGACGATCCCCTGGAGGAGGAAATGGCCATTCTGGTGTTCTTGCCTAGGAAATACTACAGACAGAGAAGCCTGGCAACCATGGGGCTGCAAACAGTCGGACACCACTGAGTGACTGAGCACACACAGCTGATTTACAACGCTGTGTGAGTTTCAGGTATTTCAGGTATACACATTCTGTCAGCACTTGGTACTGGCCCACGGGTCCTTACAAACCAAATTAAAACACTTGCAATTAAAATAAAAACACATCCCAAGCTTGAAGACACATCTGTTTCTTCTAAATGACTTGAGGCAAAAATAAGTGAAATAGAGTGGAATTTCCCAAAAGTCCATTAAAACGATCCATCTGAAACCAGAGGAAAGTTTCTCCCTACGCCTGGCATTCGGCAATGTCTGGGTACATTTGTGCCTGTCAACTACTGGAGGGGCTACTGGCATCTACTAGGAAGAGCTCAGGGATACTGCTGACCACCCTACACGCACAGGCCAACCCTCCACAAAGGAATTTTTCTGGCCCCAAATGTCAATAATACTGGGAACGAGAAATTGTGATCTAAAATATCACCTTCTGGGGACTTCCCTGGTGGTCCAGTGGTTAAGAATCTGCCTTCCAATGCAGGAGACATGAGTTCAATTCCTGGTCGAGGAACTAAGATCCATCACGCTGTGGGGCTAATAAGACCTTGCACCCCAACAGGAGAGCCTGTGGGCTGCAACCACAGAGCCCACACACAACCACAGAGCCCACGCACAACCACAGGGCCCACGCACAACCACAGAGCCCCGTACCATGACCACAGAGCCCACGCACAACCACAGGGCCCATGCACAACCACAGAGCCCAAGCACAACCACAGAGCCCCGTACCATGACCACAGAGCCCACGGCACCACCACAGAGCCCACGGCACCACCACAGAGCCCACACACAACCACAGGGCCCACGGCACTACCACAGAGCCCACACACAACCACAGGGCCCACACACAACCACAGGGCCCACGGCACCACCACAGGGCCCACACACAACCACAGGGCCCACACACAACCACAGGGCCCACACACAACCAAGAACCCACACACGACCACAGGGTCCACACACAACCACAGGGCCCACACACAACCACAGGGCCCACACACAACCACAGAGCCCCGTACCATGACCACAGAGCCTACACACGACCACAGGGCCCACACACGACCACAGGGCCCACGCACCACCACAGAGCCCACACACAACCACAGAGCCCACACACGACCACAGGGTCAACACACGACCACAGGGCCCATGGCACCACCACAGGGCCCACACACAACCACAGGGCCCACGCACCACCACAGAGCCCCATACCATGACCACAGAGCCCACACACAACCACAGGGCCCACACACCACCACAGGGCCCACACACAACCACAGAGCCCACACACAACCACAGAGCCCACATACAACCACAGAGCCCACGCACCACCACAGAGCCCCATACCATGACCACAGAGCCCACACACAACCACAGGGCCCACACACCACCGCAGAGCCCACACACAACCACAGAGCCCACACACCACTACAGGGCCCACGCACCACCACAGAGCCCACACACAACCACAGGGCCCACACACAACCACAGGGCCCACACACCACCACAGGGCCCACACACAACCACAGAGCCCACACACAACCACAGAGCCCACGCACCACCACAGAGCCCCGTACCATGACCACAGAGCCCACACACAACCACAGGGCCCACGCACCACCACAGGGCCCACGCACGACCACAGGGCCCACGCACGACCACAGGGCCCACGCACAACTACAGGGCCCACACACGACCACATAGCCCCGTACCATGACCACAGAGCCCCGTGCCATGACCACAGAGCCCACGCACAACCACAGAGCCCTGTACCATGACCACAGAGCCCACACACAACCACAGAGCCCACACACATCCACAGAGCCCCGTACCATGACCACAGAGCCCACACACGACCACAGAGCCCACACACGACCACAGAGCCCACACACCACCACAGAGCCCATGCCACGACCAGATAGAAGCCCATGTGCTGTAGTGGAGACCCAATGCAGCCAAAAATAAATATTCTTAAAAAATAAATGTTTAAAAATTAAAAATAAAATATTATCTTCTGTTAATCTAAAATAAAGAATTTTATTCTCAAATGTATGTAGTAAGAGTCCAATTTAAGCTGTACAATAATTCAAGTATCTTTCAACCATTACTTTTTCAAGAATATGAAAACTATATTTTTAAAGTTATTTAACGTTGTACACATGTCAAATGTTTGACACATGTGTCAAAAAAGAATGTTTAACGGAAATATCTCCAGAAATAACTAACATCACTATCATTTCTAGGACTATATTAAGCATATTACTTATTTTAATCTCATTTAATATTAACATCACCATAAAAATAAAATTCTCATTTAGAGAGATTAGAATAAGTAAATATCTGCCCAAGGTTACATTGCTAGGAAAGGCATAGCTGAAATTTGAACCCACATTATCTCTAAACCCATGGTATTTCCATTTAAATGCATTAAATTTCAATTTCAAATGAGACACATCGAAATTAAACAGATTCCAAGTTTCATTTTCCACTGATTCAAATATGTCACTCTAGAAAGTAAACAGCAAAATGAAGAGGCACCTACATAGGAATTATATAGTAAGAAAAGAGACCAACATTTTAAAGGATAATCTATAAGTTAATATTTTTTCTTATCACAAGTAAAATGAAGTAGTTTTTTTAAAAAGTTATATGCCAAAATCATTAGATGCACTCTTGCTCTGATTATATAATAAAATTACAGATAGTAACATGAAAGCCTAAATGCTTTACTGGCCAGAAGCTTATTCTGGACAAATTACTAACATGACCCACCTAGTCATCCCTCCATAATAACATTAGATTCCAGAATATAGTCAATCTAAGAACACATTCCTATATCATGAATAAACTCTATTACTTTCATCTCAGCACCTAAGGGCTTATCATGATTCTTTGTATTGAGAGACAGAAGTGTTCTTACCCTATTAAAGCCATGTTCATGAGAGTCGTCAACTTCCCCATTACTAGTCACTGGGATTTCTGCTGCTGAATTTTTTGGAGATTCTTGAGCCATGGTAGACTCCTAAAAAAAAGAGGAAAGAAACAGTCATAAGTAACACCAAATCATAACAGGCAAATATTCAAAAGACTATATTCATGTTTATAACACACAAAAGCCACCATTATAGCCTACATCCTTATATAACAGACATGATACCAATATAATAAAAACACATTTGGCTTTTAAAACTGCATTCAAGTTAGATTTCTTGATCTTATTGTAGGTACCTTATTGTAGGTGCCTGGGGGCAAATGACACAAAAATTTTTTTAAATGAAAATAATGTCAGAGTATTACTGAAAATGGGCTTCCCTGGAAGCTCAGAGGGTAAAGAGTGTGCCTGCAATGCGGGACACCTGAATTCAATCCCTGGCTCAGGAAGATCGCCTGGAGAAGATCCTTCTATTCTTGCCTAGAGAATTCCATAGACAGAGGAGCCTGCCAGGCTATAGTCCATGCGGTTGCAAAGTGTCAGACACGACTGAATGACTAATACACATTCTGAAAATAGTTTTAACCTTACAGACTCCCTGAAAGATTCTTGGATCTACAGACCACACTTTGAAAAACACTGGTATGGACAAATTTTAAAAGGGCTTCCCAGGTGGCGCTAATGGTAAGACACGGTTCGATCCCTGGATCAGGAAGATCCCCTGAAGAAGGGGATGGCAACCCACTCCAGTATTCTTGTCTGGAGAATCCCAACGACAGAGGAGCCTGGCGGGCTACAGGCCACGGTGTCCCAAGAGTCAGACACAACTGAAGCGACTTAGTAAGCGAGCACAGACAGACAAATTTAACCAACACTTAGTGAAACTTGTTATGTGCAAGGCACTGTACTAGATTCTACAGAATATAAAAAACAAGGCAGTCACTGCTCTAGGGAAAAGAACCACTGATTCAGTGTGGGAGACTGACTGGACTCTTCAGTAAACACCTAGGACACTTAGGTATCTGTCCCTTTTTCTTGAGGATCCTCTAAAACTTTTGGAATAGCTATAGATTACATAAATCCTAGGGTCTTCCTAGGCCAGATTTCTATTTCTTGGCAGCTCTAGAAATGTTCTTTCAACAGATCCTCTTTTAATTACACTTCTACTCCTTATACAAACCTCTTTCTTTACCATGACAAATTTTATATTAATACATAATAATGTTTCTAATGTCTGACACAAAACTGAATAGACTATCTCTAGATCTTTGTATCCCCAGGGCAACAGAATACAGATCTAAGCAAATTAATACATTCCCTCAGGTCAGGTCCCTGAGGACAGAGACCGTCAGAGCCATCACTGTATCATCAGATTGGCTCAGGGTCTGACAAGCAAGAGGTTCTTAACAAATGCTTACTGAATGAAAAGGATATGAGTCCATCAAGTCTGACTCACAGTTACGAAGGTGTTAAGAGTGATCATTACACACTTAGGCTCCACACTCACTCCCTGGTCCCACCCATGGAGCATGCAGCCATATGTTTGTTACTTCTTATGAACATCACTGCAGGAAGACAAACTAACAAGAAATGTCTGAAGTAGCAAAACCAAAAAAAAAAAAAAGTGAATTATCTAGTACCTCAAAATCAGTGTACTTAATTACTTGGCGACAGTTTTAATAAAAGACTTAAAATGTCAAACTGAAATCCTAATTGGTTAAGCCAATGAAAAAAGAACTTTTATAATAATGTCAAATCCTATTAATATCACATAAACATTTCTCAGAAAACTTAGTTTTCTTCCTTGCATTCTTAAAATATCTTATAAAAAGTACTGGCTTAAAAAATGCCATATTTCAGAGTCTATCATTCCACAGGCTCAAAACTAGTGACAGAATTAATAAACTGAACATCTCATGTAAGCCTTGAAAATTGAAAAAAAGAAATTTCAGAGAGAAGATTTCAAAAAGCTGAAGGCGGGAAAACAAAACATTTCTCTGCTTTAGGCTGGATTCTGGGGAAGTCTCTGAATGCGTGAAGCTTACTGCAGAGCCCCCACTAACGTGAGTGAGGGCAGCAAGACTCGACAGAGCTGCAGTGCTGTTACAAGGCTCGGCCCATGCTACACAGAGACAGAGCTGAGGCTCTTTAAGTTGTTCCAAATTAAGGCAATGGGACCAGGCCTTTGAACCCTCACATCCATACCCGATTATTAGATGCAAGCTATCTGCTAGATAGGGGTGTAACTGTGGACAATGCAGCTCTCTTTTGCAGAGGCAATTCCTGGAGAGACTCAGCTATGAGCCCTCAGCAGGCACCACTCCTGGAAGGAGGGTCCTGGTCCTGAAGCAGGTAACTGAGTCCCTCATCATGGCATCCACTGTATCTTCCTTATGATTATTCTAAAGCAGTATCTACTTTAAAAGGATTTGAAATGTCTTATTTAAATTATATCTGGCTACCTTTATGCATGTATGAAGCCTGGCGTGCTGCAGTCCATGGGGTCACCAAGAGTCGGACACGATGGAGTGAGTGAACCGAACTGAATGCATGTATTTGTGGACGTTCACTGATCTCTAATAAGAGAAACTGCCTCTTTCACAGTTCCCAGTTAAGAGGTGGCCACTGACTGAGCCAAAGAAGAGTCCTTGACACAAGGCCTTGCAATTCACAGGTATGACAATAGGGCCTGGTTAGAAAATCACTGCCAATACAGAAAAGAGGAATTTCCTGAGCCATTCAACCTCTTTCTGAAGGTCTGAATTGGGGATACTGAGTGAATCAACCAACTAGGGTAAATAAAGACAAATAAAAGCGCAATAAGAGCAAAGAGTAGAATTATACTGATGTAAAGTCACAGCTTAAAAATTCACAAACTCTACTTGACAAGTGTTAGCAAACTTGTCAAAGTTTGCTGACAAAGTGTTATCTGTGTCTAGATCTTTTGTTTCTGAATTATGACCTTATAATCATAATAAACCTTGCTTTTATATTCTTTTTTATTGTGTTAAAAAATGTATAACATAAAATTTACCCTTTTATAACCATTTCTAAATGCATAGTTCAGCAGGGTTACATATATTTACACTGTTGTGTAATCAATCTCCAGAATTTTTCCATGTTGCAAAACTGAAACTTTATACCACTAAACAATGACTCCGTTTCCATCATCCTCCAACTCCCCTACAACCCTTGGTAAGCATCATTCTACTTTCTGTTTTTGTGAGCTGGATTGCTCTAGATACCTCACATCAATGCAATCATATAGTATTTGACTTTTTGTGACTGGCTTACTTCTTTACACAATGTCCTCAAGATTCATCCATATTGGACATGTGTCAAAATTTCCTTTCTTTTTAAGGTTGAATAATAATCTGCTGCATATACTGTTGTAGTTAAGTTGCTAAGTCATATTTGACTCTTTGTAACCCCATGGACTGCAGCACGCCAGGCTTCCTTGTCCTCCACCATCTATCTCCCAGAGTTTGCTCAGGTTGATGTCCATTGCATGTATTTACCACATTTATTTCAGTTCACTGATGGACATTTAGGTTGCTTCCATTTCTTGGCTATTATGAATAGTGCTGCTATTGCTGCTATGAACATGGGTGTGGATGTAGCTCTTCAAGATCTCGCTTTCAATTCTTCTGGAAACATACCCCAAAGTGGGACTGCTAGACCACATGGTAACTCAGAAACAGAGCAGGACTCTGTCTGTGGTCCTTGCCCCTCCGTGCCATGTCCTTTGCCTGCCTTTTGTCTGTGGAAAACTTCAGTTGAAAAATAAGCTTAATCAGAGAAACGAGAAATGCAGAAACAAAGGAAAACAGTCAAGCGAGAACAATAATAATAATAATGTAGTCATTAGGCACAGTCAAGGACTCTTAGTTCCTTCTAAAGGACTAGAGATGATATCCTGAGCCATATCGTGTGAGCTATCCTATAGATACTGAAATCCCAGGTCAAAAAAGCTAGCCGTATGATGACCAGACTACTCACGACATAAACAGCCACAATTCGGAGAACTGGCCTCAAAGAAATGAGAACAAATGGACCTTGGAACTGAAGATTAACTGTACCTAAAACAATCAAGATGACACTGGTCGGACCACCGATGGCCAATCTGAAGATGAGTGTCAGAGATGACTGTTTTGTTTCTGCATGTAGGTGCCCCCTCCCCTCATTTCTGTCTATAAAGGCTCTTGCCCCACTGATTGCCAGTAGGGGGGAGTCAGCCTTTGGACAGACGTCCATCCTCCCAGCCAGTTGCCAGCATCTGAATTAAAGCAAACTTTCCTTTTCACCAACCTAGCCTGTTTATTGGCTTTTCAGTGACAAGCAGCCAGACCCCAAACTCTTCTAGTAACAAGTTTATTTTTAATGTTTTTAGGAAACACTATACTATTTTCCATAACGGTTTCACCATTTTATATTCCTACCAACAGTGCATAAAGGCTCTAGTTTCTTCACATCCTTACCAATAATTGTTATTTACATTTTTAAAATAGTAACCATCCTAACAAGTGTGAGGAGATATCTCATTGTGGTTCTGATTTGCATTTCCCTAATGATTAGTGGACATGGAACAACAGACTGGTTCCAAATAGGAAAAGGAATACGTCAAGGCTGTATATTGTCACCCTGCTTATTTAACTTCTATGAAGAGTACATCATGAGAAACGCTGGGCTGGAAGAAGCACAAGCTGGAATCAAGATTGCCAGGAGAAATATCAATAACCTCAGATATGCAGATGACACCACCCTAATGGCAGAAAGTGAAGAGGAACTAAAGAGCCTCTTGATGAAAGTGAAAGAGGACAGTGAAAAAGTTGGCTTAAAGCTCAACATTCAGAAAACTGAGATCATGGCATCTAGTCCCATCACTGAATGGCAAATAGATGGGGAAACAGTGGAAACAGTGACAGACTATATTTTTGGGTTCCAAAATCACTGCAGATGGTGACTGCAGCCATGAAATTAAAAGACGCTTACTCCTTGGAAGGAAAGTTATGACCAACCTAGACAGCACAGTAAAAAGCAGAGACATTACTTTGTCAACAAAGGTCCGTCTAGTCAAGGCTATGGTTTTTCCAGTGGTCATGTATGGATGTGAGAGTTGGACTATAAAGAAAGCTGAGTGCTGAAGAATTGATGCTTTTGAACTGTGGTGTTGGAGAAGACTCTTGAGAGACCCTTGGACAGCAAGGAGATCCAACCAGTCCATCCTAAAGGAGATCAGTCCTGGGTGTTCATTGGAAGGACTCATGTTGAAGCTGAAACTCCAATACTTTGGCCACCTGATGGGAAGAGCTGACTCATTTGAAAAGACCCTGATGCTGGGAAAGATTGAGGGCGGGAGGAGAAGGGGACAACAGAGGATGAGATGGTTGGATGGCATCACCAACTTAATGTACACGGGTTTGGGTAAACTCCGGGAGTTGGTGAAGGACAGGGAGGCCCGGCATGCTGCGGTTCATGGGGTCACACAATGAGTCGGCCACGAGTGAGCGACTGAACTGAATGATTAGTGATGTTGAACACTTTTTCATATGTTTGTTGGCAATTTATGTATTATCTTTGAAGAAATGTCTATTCAAGTCTTTATTCCATATTTTAATTGGGTTATTTGTGTTTTACTTGTTGACTTCTAGGAGTTTTTTACATATTCTGGATATTAACCTCAGAAGATGTATAATTCGTAAATATTCTCTCTCAATTCTGTAAGCTACCTTTTTACTCTGTTGATTGTTTATATGTTTTGATGTATAAAAATTATTTGATGTATAAGAAGGTTTTAGTTTAGATGTAGTTCAATTTGTCTATTTTTGCTTTTGTTGCCAGTGCTTTTGATGTCACGTTCAGGAAATCTTTGCCAATCTACTATCATAAGCTTTTCTTCTCAGTTTTACCGTTACAGGTCTTACACTGAGGTCTCTGATACACTTTGGGGCTGATTTGTGTATGGTATAAGACAGGGTCCAGCTTGCATGTTGGTATCCAGTTTTCCCAGCACCATTTGTTAAAGAGACTTTCCCTTTTCCATGGAAGGGTCTCAGCATCTTGGATACTTTTGAGATCGCTATTTTCTTCACTGCCACTGCATCCTTAAAATATATCCAGATTAGCTGAGGCTACTGGAGTTAAGTTTCTACTTCTTGCAAATAAGAGATACACAGATACTAACCTCATGGCTCAGTTGGTAAAGAATCTGACTGCAATGCAGGAGACCTGGGTTCGATCCCCCGGAGAAGGAAATGGCAACCCACTCCAGTATTCTTGCCGGAGAATCCCATGGACAGAGGAGCCTGAAAGGCTACAATCCATGGGGTTGCAAGAGTCAGATAGGACTGAGTGACTAAAACACCACAGATACTAACTAGATACTTGATCTCTAATCCAACCAGAAAGACTAAGATTTTGTTATCTAAATAATTATCACTCTTCCAAAAATTATAAGATATGTTCTTACTTTCTCCCTCCTAATAACAGCTGGTGATTCAACAGGTACTTGCTATCTTCTACACAATATGCATGGGATAAAACAGAAATCAGACCTTAGGCTTCTAAGAACTAGAAGTACTGGCAAAACGTAATTACAATACAGTGTTGTGAGCACCTGAGGGAAGCACTTAATACAGTAAGCACTCAGAGGGAAAACTTAACCAGAGGTGGATGCTTAAGTTGGATCTTGTAGGACGACAAATGGGGACACAGTAAAGGAGAGATTCTAAATAGAAAGACTAATAGGAGCAGAATAGAATCTAATACATCCCAAAACCCAAGTAAAGCAATTAACTAGAATGGTGATTGTTCATTCATACAGTCATTGATTCAACTGATTTATCGAGCTCTCTGATGTGCTGGGCAGAATGTCAGATACTTAGGACAGAGTGGTGAACCAAACAGAGAAAACTTCCTACCCTCAAGAGCTTATATCCTAGTTGTGGAAAACAAACAAACAAATACACACATCATGCAGTCCTAAATGCTAACGGCATGTATATAAACACATTCGTTCGTGCACGTGCTGTTTTAAATTATGTGGTCAGGGAAAAACTTAGAAGGAGGCATCATATTTCTGTAAGACACAACTAAAGCGGTTACAGAACCCCAGGCAGAGGAAACAGTAAACATAAAGACAGGGAGGTGGGAACAGGCTCAGCTTCTCCAGGAACAGGAAACAGTTTCAGGGCCGGGAGAACAGAAAGAAACGTCAGAGAGGCAGCAAGAACACATGAAGCATTGAAGACAGCAGCAAGAATTCTGGATTTTATTCTCAGTGAAATGAGAAACCACTGAAGGGTTCTGAACTTAAGAGTGAAATGATCTGACTTACATTTAGGGACCGCTCTTTTCCTGCTGTGGTACACTAAACTCGAAGTGAGCAAAAGGCAGAAGAAGGGAGAAAAACTTTATGGAATAATCTAGGCAAGAGATAATGGTAGCTTGGAGTAGGGTGACAGTGGCTGAGGAGGTAAGAAGTGGTTAGATTCTAGACATAATTCTGAAGTAGAACAAACTGGAACTCCTTACAGACAGGTGTGAGAGATGGGAAAAAGAGAGGTCAAGGACAACTGCAAAGGTTTCTGGCCTGAGCAGCTGTTAAAATGGAACTGCTGTTAACAGAACTAGGCAAGACTCAGGGTGGAGCACAAGGTAGGAAAAACAGCTAGAGTTTAGATTAGGATATATTATGGTTTGTATAGTTAAGGGTGCTGGGCTTTTGGGTATATGAGCTTGAAGTCCAGAAGAAAGCTTGAAGCTGGGGATAAGAAATTTATAAGTCACTGGTGTTGCAGATGGCATTTAAATTCCTGGACTGCATAAGATTACCTAGATCAGGGGTCAGCGAGCATTTTCTATAAAGGGCCAAATGGCAAACACTATAGGATTTTGTGAGCCTACACAACTACTCAACTCTGCTGTCAACTCTGATGCCATAGCCCAAAGCAGCCAAAGAAAATACGTAAGTGACTAGGCATGGATTCGGGACTGCCACGTGGCTCAGTGGTAAAGAATCTGCCTGCCAATGCAGGAGCCACAGGAGACGCGGGTTTGATCCCTGGATTGGGAAGATCCCTTGAAGGAGGAAATGGCAACCCACTCCAGTGTTCTTGCCTGGAGAATCCCATGGACAGAGGCAGCTGGCGGGCTGCAGTCCATATGGTCACAAAGATTCGGACACAGCTGAGTGACTGAGCACACATGCACAGGTTTGGCTTGACTTTTGATCTAGAAAGTCAATGCAGATAGAAGAGAGAGCTTAGCAAAGTGAGTTCTAGGACACTTCAGTATTCGGACATGGGAGGAACTAGCAAAGGAAACTTACAAGAGATGGCAGGGAAGCAGGGCAGGAGGAAAAACCACAACAGGCGGCTTCCAAGGACAGGTAAAAAAGAAGGCAGGGATTTGTTTCTGGAACTATGCTAAACCCCCCCACCCTGCACAGAAAACAACAGCAAAAGCTGAACACAATTTAAAAAGCAATTATTTGAAGGCACTGGAGAGCAAAGAGAAGCACTCTAGTGAAGAGTGCATGCTTGAAGGGGAGACAGGGAGCTATGCGAGGAAGTTTCCATTTCTTTGGCTTGTAGACAAAAACTAAATTCTATCCATGCCGTGCACCCAGTAGCTGCCAGGGCATCCAGTGGAAAACTAGTCCTTTTCAGTTGGGAAAAAGTTAAGCTGACAAAAGTAAAAGGAAAGGGGTAATACTGAAAAAGAAAGGTCCAGAAAGGGGATTCCCAAACTCTGTCTACTCACATCTCTAACCCCTCAATGTACCTGCACAGACAAGAAACTGAGTTTGTAATGCAAGCCCAGCCAAGAAAATTAGCAACCAAAACAAAGGAAGTGATGCTGGAAAAGAATAAGAGAATCTCCGATCTTCGCATCTCAATGTTCAAAATGTTCAGGATATAACTCAAAATTACCAGGTATATAACGAACCAAGAAAATGACACAGGATTCCCAGGAGAAAAGAAAAATAATTTAGTCTGGCTCTGATATGAAGCAGAGATTGGAACTGATACAGATTCAAACGAAGCTACAGTACCTGCAAATAAGTGAAACATTTTCAGTGAATCAAAAATCTCAGTGAAAAAAATAGGAATTCTCTCAGTACAGTAAAAATGAAGCAAATGGATTCTATTATAGAATTGAAAACCACAATTTTTCAAAGAAAAAAATCACTAGATGGACCTAGCCAAATGAAGATGACATACAAAACAGTAAGTAAAACTAAATATATATAAATTATCCAAGGTAGAGAGTAGAGCAAAAACAAAGACTAAAAGAAAAGCTTCATGGAACCATAAGACAGTATTAAATATTCCAACTTATATGTAAGTAAAATGCTAAAAAGAAAAGGGTACAGAAAAAGTATTTAGAGAACTAATGGCCCAATTTTTTCCAAATCTGATGAAAGACAAAAACTTATAGATGCAAGATATTTAATGAACAACATGCAGAATAAACACAAAGTACATCACAGTCAAACCTTTTAAAGATAAAGAGGTAACCTCAAAAGCAGCAAGAGGGAAAAAATATTACTATCAGAAACAAAATTCCAACCAATGGCTGATTTCTCATCAAAAACTGTAAATGCCAGAAGAGAGTAGAACACTGGTAAAAAGAACGCTGTCTACCTAGAACTCTATATCCAGGGAAAATATTAGGAATTACAGAGAGTACTAAGGGTATTATCAAATAAAACTAAGAGAATGCATCACCAGCAGACCTGAACTATACAAAATGTTAAATGAAATTCTCCTGCTGAAGGGAAATAAAACCAGACAGAAAAAAATGAATGTTCAGAAAAGAATGAGAAAGAAATGAAATGGTAATTACCTGGGTAAACACAAAAACCATTTTGTTTTTACCAATTCATCTCAATTTCTTTATAAACCATATAACTGCTTAAAGCAAATGTTGATAACATCATTTCTGTGGTTTACAATGTATCCAGATGTAACATATATTAAACAAGTATATCAAAGAACAAGAAGGGAGGTAAGGGAAATATTGACTCATTGGAAAAGACCCTGATGCTGGGAAAGATTGAAGGCAGAAGGAGAAGAGGGCAACAGAGGATAAGATGGTTGGATGACATCATTGATTCGATGGTAGTGAACTTGGGCAAACTTTGGGAGATGATGAGTGACAGGGAAGCCTGGCATGCTGCAGTCCATGGGGTTGCGTGACTTACGACTGAACAACAACAAAAGGGAAATACAGACCTAAAAGGTTACAAATTTCTGTTTTAAGAGAAAAGCAGTACATTATTAATTGTAAGTGAAATATGAAAAGTTTAATGTATACACTATAATCATCGCAAGCCCTGTCCTGTGGCTTGCAGGATCTTAGTTCCCTGCCCAAGACTGAACCCAGACCGCTGGCAGTGATAGCACAGAGCTCTAATCGCTGGACCACCAGGGAATTCCCTGAATACAGGTGTATATATACATATTTTTAACGATCCTACTATATTCTATCTACAAGAGATGCACTTTAAAGACAAAGGTGTAAATATTACAGATTGAAAATAAATAGATGAACAAAGATACACTACACAAAGAGTAGGCATAAGAAAGTTGGCACAGTTTTATTATTAATAATATCTGATAAAATAGCTTAATAGTTTAAAAAAGTATTACCAGAGATAAAGAGGGTAGTATAACTCTGATATTTCATAATGATAAAATGATCAATTCACTAGGAATACAAAACAATCACAAATGTGTATGTTGGTTCCAATAACAGAGCTTCAAAATAAATGAAACAAACACTGACAGAATTAAAAGGAGAAACAGAACTCCACAATCATAGTTGGAGACTTTACCATCACTCTTATAGCAACTGACAGAACTAGACAAAGAAAACCAGCATAAACACATAAGATCTGAACACCATCAACCACTCTGATACTTACAGGAAACAATAATGGCAGAATATATATTATTTTCACGTGAACATGCTGTGTTCAGCAAAACAGATCATATTTTAGGCCATAAAATATAACTCAATAAATTTTAGAAGACTGAAACCATATAAAGAATGTTCTATGACCACTGAGAAATTTAATTACAATCAACTCACACAAGAGATGCAGGGGCCTGCCCCAAATTTGGAAACTAAACAATGTATCTAAAACATTAATACGAAAAAGAAGAAATCACAAGAGAAAGAAAATATTTTTTAACTGAATGAAAATGCAGGGGAGGGGGAGAAAAAAAAAGAAAGAAAATGAAAATGCACTGCAGCAGTATTTGTGGGATGCACCTAAAGAAGCAATGCTGAGAGAAATTTATAGCTTTAAATGCCTATATCTGAATAGAAGATCTTAAACCAACAATCTAAGATTGTACCTTAAGAAAATAGGAAAAAAAAAAAAAATAGAAAAAAAAAAGAAAATAGAAAACGAGCAAATTAAACGTAAGATGTAGGAAGGAAATAATAAAGATCAAAAATCATGGAAATAGATGTAGGAAGTAGAAAACCTGGCTCCTATACTTGATAAAGCTTAAGTTCAAGAAAAACAAAAGCAGATGAACTGTTGCAGATAAAAGAAGACAAGAGAAAAGACAGCTAGATACAATATATATTATAGACTGGATCACAAAACAGGAAAAAAAATAGCTGTAAAGGATATTATTGGAATGACTGTGGATTAAATAATAGTACTGTATCAATTTCCTTAATAATTTTCTAATTTTGATAAAAGTACTGAGATTATATAAGAGAAAGTTCTTGTTCTTAGGAACAAATGGACATAATGTCTGCAAACCACTAGAGAAGAAACTGTATTTAAAGAGAAAATGTTAAAGTAAATGGGACAAAACAATGGTGAATCTGGGTAAAGAGTTTAATTTTTTGTATGAAATTTTATCAAAATTAGGTTTTAAAAATAAAAATGACAAGGAGGCTAGAAAAGTATGTAGGAGATCATATTGGACTTTACAAATGCTAGACCAAGAACTGAACTTCTCCTAAAAGAGATATAGAGAGAGAAGTAGAAAAATCTGATCAATTTATTTTAGAGAACAGCCTGACAGGAAGTTAGACTGAAGGGAAAGAAGGAAAGACTAGAAGTAGAAAACCACTTAGGAAGCATTTTACAGTGTGAGTAAGAAATAATAAAGATCTACATTAAGGCTGTGGGAATAGAAAAAGGTGAATTCTTTTTTGAGAATTCTTTAGGAGGTAAAGTAAGAGCCTTACAGAGTGACTAGATTGTGGGGGATCAAGAGTAGCGGAGAAATGTAGGATAACCCAGGCCTTCTCCCTGCTCCCTACCCAATTTTTGGCTTGGGCAATGAGAAAGACAAACATGTCACTTACCAAAGGGTACAGCAAAGTCCTGAGAGGCACAGAATGTTTCATTCAAAAATGCCAATGACTTTCAACCCTCTCTGCATCCTAGAATTACCTGGGGAACTTTAAGTTTGAAAAGTTCACCAGGTGATTCCAAAGTGTAGCTAATGAGAACTACTGCTATAAGCATGCACTAGACTCTTTAAGCAAACATAAAATTTCAGTATTAGGAAAGATCTACAAGTCATTTGTGTCTGACTCTTTGGGACCCCGTGGACTGTAGCCCACCAGGCCCCTCTGTCCACGGAATTCTCCATGCAAGAATACTGGAGTGGGTAGCAATTCCTTTCTCCAGGGGATCTTTCTGAACCAGGAAAAGAACCCGGGTCTTCCACATTTCAGGCGGATTCTTTACCATCTGAGTCACGGGGACAGTCCTGTCATTCAGTTTAATTCATCATGCAGATTAAGACCACAGATCAGAATACTACTAACACCCATTAGAATGGCCAAATTTAGAAAGACTGACAAAATTAAGTGTTAGCAAGTATGTAGGTTCTCATACATTGTCCGTACAAGTAAAATTTGGCAAAATCACTTTGAAAACTTTCTGGCAATACTATTAAACATATGCCTATTCTACAATCCAGAAAATTTACTCCTAGCGAACATACCTGTGAAATATAGTGAATCTGTCCATCATAAAACAAGTACAAGACTATTCACAGCAGCTTTATCCATAATACAGCTTAAAACTGGAAACTCAAATGTCCATCAACAGTAGAACAGATTAAGAAACTGTAGTATAATCAAACAATGAACACTATACTACACGGCAATAAAATAGTACTGCTGCTATTAAAAACAGAAAATATTCTTACAAACCACGTTGAACCACCGCAGCCAGACCCAAAGAGTATATACTATATGATTCGATTCAAAAAGAAAACCAATAAGGTACGATGATGGTAGGCAGGACAGTAGTTATCTTGGGGTGGGGACTTCTGCTTTCGTTTCTGCATTGTAAGGAGCTTGGAAATCACCATCTTATTCTAACAAGTACGCTGAACACACAAAAAATCAACAAGTCTTCTTGGATTCATAGAAGAGGGGAGGACACAGGGTACAAAGTTGGAAGGAGGCAAATGCAAAGAGTCATGACTTACTAGAACAAAGCCAGTGAAAACTGCCTCAGTCAACAGTGCTGTGGTAGGAAAATCTGAACTGTAATCAATGAATTGCTGGAGCCTCAGCGTGGACAACTCTTCAGAGTTAAAGACTCCAGAGGAACCCAGTCAAAAGCAAGGCCCCACAATATTTAGTGTTGCTTTCAAGAGCGGGGCCAGGTTACCCCAGTAAGTATCACAGAAAAACCCCCTCATCTTCCCAGCAAGCGGTGAGAAGGGAACCTCTGTGAAACTCACTAAGCGGTCCACCGGCCCACTCTTTCCTTCTTGCCTGTGCTGTGTCTTCGTGGCTGCATGCGGGCTCTCTCCAGTTGCAGAGTGGGGGCTCCTCACCGCAGCGGCGTCTTCTCTCTTCTGGAGCATGGCTCCAGGGCATGCGGGCTTCAGCAGTGTGCCTCACAGGCTGAGCTGCTCCACACAGCAGGTAGAATCTTCCCAGAACAGGGACTGAACCCGAGTCCCATGCACTGGCAGGAGAATTCTCATCCACTGCACCACCAGGGAGGTCCCTAAGTACTCTATTTTTAACTAGGCATACCCTCAGGAGAAACCAGAACCTAGCCTGCTTGGGTATAACCAGCAGCTAACAGAGCTGAGCAGGACAGCCACACCCAACACATTCTAGCTATCCTGTGCCACATAAGCAGAGGAGAGAAAAACTGAGAAACACTCGAGAATTTCACAATCCAGAGGCACAGGCTCACTAAAAGACTGGCACCTAATCATAGGATATATAATGCTCCCCTCCTCCTATACTTTATGGCCCACATTTACAGCAGGTCCTTTTACCTGATACATCATGTCTGATTAACAAGTAAAAATTACAAGGTCTACAAAAGGCAAAAAATACAATCTGAAGTCACAAAGCAAACATCACAATCAGAAATGGCACAGATGGTGGAATTACCAGACCAGGAGCTTAAAACAACTATGAGTAATATGGGCTTCCCTGGTGGCTCAGGCGGCTGTAATGCATAAAGCAGACAGCATGCATGAACAGCTGGACAACGCAAACAGATTTTTGAAAGAACCAAAAAGAAATGCTAGAGATAAAAATCGCTTATAACAGAAATGGAGACTGCTTTTGATGGGTTTATTAGTAGACTTCACAATGACTTTGGAGTAGGCAAATATTTTCTTAGGAAATGGAAAACAAACAATAAGAGAAACACTGATAGTATGGACTTCATCAAAATTAAAAATTTCTTTTCAAAATGACACCATTTAAAAGATGAAAAGATGAGCTACAGATTGGGAGAAAACAGATGTAACATATGCACCTGAAAAACAACTGGTATTCAAAATAAGCTGTTGTTTAGTTGCTCAGTCATGTTGGATTCTTTTGCGACCCCATGGACCATAGCTCACCAGGCTCCTCTGTCCATGGGATTTCCCAGGCAAGAATACTGGAGTGGGTTGCCATTTCCTTCTTCAGGAGATCTTCCCAACCCAGGGATTGAACCTGAGTCTCCTGCATTGGCAGGCAGATTCCTTACCACTGAGCCACCAGGGAAGCCCCATTTAAAATATATATATGTCTTATTTAAATAAATAAAATTCAATAAGAAGACAAACAACCCAAATACTTTAACAGGCACCTCACTAAAGAAAACAAATAAATGGTAAGTGCATGGAAGATGTTTAACATCACTAATCATCAAGCAAATACATTTAAAGCCACAAGAGACACAAGCATACACCCAATATAAGAGCTGAAGTTCAAAAAGGCTGACAGTACCAAATATTGGTTAAAGAGTAGTACTGGAACTTGCATACACTGCTCGTGGTTTAGTTGCTAAGTCGTGTCCGACTCCTTGCAACCCCATGGACTGTAGTCTGCCAGGCTCCTCTGTCCACGGGACTCTCCAGGCAAGAATATTGGAGTGGGTTGCCATTTCCTTCTCCAATACACTGCTGGAGGAAATGTAAAAAACCACTTCACTTAGCAATTTCTTATGAAATTAAACATACACTTGATCAAATAACTCAGTCATTCTACACCTAAGCATTTACCAGAAAAATAAAAACAAACATCCCAAAGAGACTTGTATATGTATATTCATAGCAGGCTTACTTATAAGAGCCCAAAATGAGAAGAAAAAAATGTCCATCAACAGGTTAATGGATAAACAAATTATAGTTTATACTTATAATGGAATATTCCTCAGCAATAAAAAGGAGTGAATTACTGATGTATGCAATAGCTGTTGTTTAATCTCAGTATTCTGAGCCAAAAATCCAGACCCAAAAAATACATACCAGAACTATAGAACACAAAATTCTCATTTTTGTAGATGAAGAAGGGCTTCCCAGGTGGCCCAGTGGTAAAGAATCCACCTGCCAGCGTAGGAGATACAAGAGATGGGGGTTCAACCTTGGGGCTGGGAAGATCCCCTGGAGAAGGAAAAGGCAACCCTCTCCGGTATTTTTGCCTGGAAAATCCCATGGATAGCGGAGCCTGGAGGGCTACGGTCCACAGCGTCACAGAGAGACGGACACGACGAACACCTGAGCACACACACAGAGCACATAAAACTAATGTATCAGGACAGACCAGCTCTCGCCTAGGGAGGAGGGTGGACACAGGAGGGCTGACTGCAAAAGGGCGCAAGAAACTTTGTCTGTATCTTGACTGAGGTTACGGTTTCCCGAATTTATACACTTGTCAAAACTCATCGAACTGTACATTTTAAATGAACACATTTTATCACAGGCAAAATTTACCTCAATAAAGTCAGCTTTTTGTAGGGTGAAATTCCATCCTACCACCTCTAATGGCAGAGGATCTGCTTTTCTTGAAAGCCCCAACTCCACCCCTAGGGAGACCACACCAGTCTGGTGGTGACAGGCGTCTGGTCCTGAATGGAACGCCCACCTACGAGCAAGGACTAACTTGCGGCTCTACGACCCAGCAGCAAATAAAGTTTACCAATTTTCCAAAACTGGTCTTCATGACAAAAATAAACTAGGCCAATACCCTCTTACTATAAAAATGCTGCAGAATCCTGTGTTATTTATAGACACATATTCCCTATTTGATCCAGAATCTGAAATCTCACAAGTATTCTCCTCTAAGTGAATAAAAAATGGCAGAGCACTAAAAAAAAAAAAAAAATCTCTCTGATCCTCAGATTCAGTGTCCCTCATCTTGGAGCTTTTAAAACAGCAACAGAGGCAATGAGTGGTCTGCCAAGTTAGACTTTAGCCAAGTATTGAGTCTATATTTCATTCTTCTGGCTGCCCAGTCACAGTCCCCTTCTAATGTGGGGGAAACCCTCCACATAAGGCTGGGGAAAGGCAGAAGCTGCTTCTTATTATATAAAAGCTCAAAATACCTGATAATCAAGCAAATATCTACAGCCAGATTACTTGAGTTCAATCCCTAGCTCCTCCACATATTATGTAAAATTCATAAAAGTCCCAAAGTTCCTAAAATTCTCCTTCCTCATCAGTAAAATATTAGTACTTACCTTAGTTGTTGTAAGGCTAAAATGAAATATAAATAAAGTACTTAGAGAAGTATCTGGCATATAATAAGTTCTACATAAGTTGCATTACTATTACTTGTTTCCCAAGCTCTGGGGCAACTGCCATGTGACCTGGGTGCTATGAAGGCACTTGCCCCAGACCTGAGATCAGAAACGAGTGACAGCAAGAGGAATGATAAAAGCTCACGGTGGGGCAGCAGTAACTGGTGAGACCAATCTGCTACGCATGGGGCAGCACCAGTTACCAGAGCTAGCACCCGGAGTCCTGGCAGTGCCAGCTGCCAAGCCCGGGGCTAAGCCAGGGCAGCACAGTGCCCGCACTGAGGCTGTGCTGAACCAGGCCTCGGGGCATACTCCCAGACACGGAACCTGGATTCTGGTTTTCCAACTTTCTTGTAAATTACCTCAGATCCTCTTAGTAAATGTTTTTTCTATGCAAGTGACCTGGAATTGGTTTCATCTGCTTGCAACATAAGACACTGACAGCTGAACTACAAGAAGTGGACAAAATGGAAAAAAGTCTTAGGATATCTTTGCGAGTGTTTCTGAATATCAATGATAACTATGAAATGCTCTAGAAACCTTTCAGAATGTTAGTGAATGAACTACCTATGAAACCTGTTTGATAGCTTCGTGGTTCCCTAATTTGCCAGTAGTAACTGAATGCTGACCTTTATTAACTGCCTTCTATCAATCTATGCCAGGTGCCATGCTAATAAGCATATTACCTGAAATAGTTCCTTTAACATTTACAAGTGCCCTGTGAAGTAGTTAATGTTACTTACTCAGTCGTGACCGACTCTTTGCGACCCCATGGACTGTAGTCCTCTAGGCCTTGTTCATGGGATTCTCCAGGCAAGAATACTGGAGTCAGTAGCCATTTCCTTCTCCAGGAGGTCTTCCTGACCCAGGGACTGAACCCAGGTCTCCTGCATTGCAGGAGGATTCTTTACTGTCTGAGCTACAAGGGAAGCCTGTGAGGCAGATAAGATTTTCCCAATTTAACAGTTAAGAAAACTGAGGACTAGGATAGTTAAAGGATTTAAATAATTTAAATAATTATCCTCTTGCAAATGGAGCCCTACAATGCAAACAATGAGTACTTACTATGTGTCAGGTACTGTTCTGTTTTTTCACATATTAACTGATTTAATTCTAATTGCTCAATGTGCATTGTCTCCTTCAAAACCCACAAAACTCTCAAACTTTTACAGCTAAGAAAACAGATTAAGAAATCTGCTCAATGACATGCAGCTACCAAGTGAGGAAATGGGATTCAAATCTGGCACACTGGCTTCAAGAGGCCTTATTTTTAACCTCAACATTATACAGTCTCTCAAAAGTGACGGAAACACATCAACAGGTCATGCCAGCCAATATATATGCTTTCAGACATTTATGAGTCAAACGTACTGTTTGCTTGATGCTGACCACTTGTACTGCTGTTTTCTCTATTTCCATATCATCCTACACAGTTAGAGTAGCATTTGTCTTAATCTGATCCTTCACTTTCAACAATTCAAGACTGAAGCATCAGCTTCCAATTATATCATTGGTGCTGTCTTTTGCTAATACCAGAGCCCCAGGGACAGTTGCATCTAGGACTTCCTACTTCTAGTTGTGGAAGGCTGCAGAATTAAACTAGGATGTCTAAGAATCATGAGCTTCAAGATACGGACTAAGCCTCTTACTGCAAATAGCATCAGCTGCCAGAAAATATGGATGTTATTACTGATCCTGATAACTCCACCATTATTAACTGGGGTCAATTTTAGTACCCATCCCCACCTCTAGAGACATTTCTGTGTGTTAGAGCTGGGGATGGTGTGCTACTGGCATCTTGAAAATACAGGGCAGGAATGTTGCCAGAAGATAATGTCCCACAATAAAAAAACCTTATCGCGAAATATGTCATATTGGTTAGGCTAAAAAATCCTGTAAATAGCCTGATGCTACATACTGCTTCTTATAATAGCAGGACTTATTGGTCTAATACATACTCACTTTATCAAATTACCCATGACATCTGTCACAGAAGTAGAACAAATAATCCTAGAATTATATTGAACCAGAATTGCCAGAGCAATTCTAAGGAAAAAAACAAAGCTGGAGGCATAACCTTTCCAGACTTCAGACAATACTACAAAGTTACAGTAATTAAAACAGTGTGGTATTGGGGGGAAAAAAAACAAAACAGATATATGGATCAATGGAACAGAACAAAGAGCCCAGAAACAAACCCATACACCTACAGTCAATTAATCTTTAACAAAGGAGGCAAAAATACACAATGGGGAAAAGACAGTCTCTTCAGCAAATGGTACTGGGAAAGTTGGACAGCCTCAGGTAAATCAATGATGTTAAAACACACCCTCACACCACACACAAAATAGACTCAAAATGGCTTAAAGCAGTGGTCCCCAACCTTTCTGGCACCAGGGACTAATTTCACGGAAGACAATTTTTCCAGGGACCAGGCGTGAGGGGGATGGTTTGGGGATGACTCAAGCACATTACATTTATTGTCCACTTTATATCTAATCTAAGGACACTGATCTGACAAGAGGTACTGGCCTGCAGTCTGGAAGCTGGGACCCCTGGCTTAAAGACTTAAAATATAAAACATGACACCATGGAACTCCTAGAAGAAAACATAGGCAAAACATTTTCTGCCATAAATTGTACAGACAAGTTTTTAGGTCAGTATCCGAAGGCAAAAGAAACAAAAGCAAAAATAAACAAATGGGACCTAATCAAAATAAGCTTTCACACAGCAAAAGAAACCACACACAAAAGGAAAAGACAACCTGTGAACTGGGAGAAAATTTGGCAAATGATGTGATTGATAAGGGCTTCAAACAGCTCATATAACTCAATAACCAAACAAACAACCCAATCAAAAAATGGGGAGACACTTTAGACACTTTTCCAAAGAAGACATACAGATGGCTAACAGGCACATGAAAAGATGCTAAGCATTGCTAATCACTAGAGAAATGCAAATCAAAAGCAGAAGTAGCACCTCACACCAGTCAGAATGGTCATCAAGTGTACAAACAGGTGCTGGAGACAGCATGAAGGAGAGAGAGCCCTCCTGCACGGCTGGTGGGACTGTAAGCTGGTGCAGCCACTATGGAAAACAGTATGAGTGTGTGCACGCTAAGTTGCTTTCGTCATGTCTGACTCTGCGACTCTATGGATTGTAACCTGCCAGGCTCCTCTGTCCATGGGATTCTCCAGGCAAGAATACTGGAGTGGGTTGCCATGCCCTCCTCCAGGGGACCTTCCCAACCCAAGGATCAAACCTGCATCTCTTACGTCTCCTACACTGGCAGGCGGGTTCTTTATCACTAGCACCAGATTATTTCAAAAACTAGAAACAGAACTGCCATATGATCCAGCAACCCCACTCCTGGGCACATTATCTGGAGAAAACTAATTCAAAAAGATACATGCATCCCAAATGCTCACAGCAGCACTACTTACAACAGCCAAGACATGGAAGCAACCTAAATGTCCATCAACAGATGAATGGGTAAAGAGGACGTGGTGCATGTGTGTGTACACACACACACACACACACACACACACACACAATGGGATACTATGCAGCCAGAGAAAAGGATGAAATAATGCCTTTGCAGCAACATGGATAGACCTAGAGAGAGTCATACTGAGTGAGTCAGGCAGAGAAAAACAAGTACTATAAGATATCACTTATATGTGGAATCTAAAATACAACACAAATGAATGTACTTACAAAAAAATAAGCAAATTCAAGACGTAGAAAACAAACTTACAGTTATCAAAGGGGAAAGGGGGCGGGAGAGGATAAATGAGGAGTTTGCATTAGCAGATACAAACTGCTATGTATAAAATAAATGACAGAGTCCTACTGTATCAGATAGGAAACTGTACTTAGTATCATGTAATAAAAGGAAACCCACTACAGTATTCTTGTGTGGAGAGTCCCAGGGACAGAGGAGCCTGGCAGGCTATAGTCCATGGGATCACAAGAGTCGGATACGACTTAGCGACTAAACCACTACCACCAATAAATCATTTTGGAAAAAAATATGAAAAAGACTGTGTGTGTATGCATATAACTGGATCACTCTGTTGCACACCGGAAACACAGCATTGTGAGTCAACTGTACTGTAATTTTAAAAACACAACTTTAATGTCATAAACGTGATGCATTTCATAGCATAAGACCAACCACACTGGGGGAGAATAACTCCGCCATGCCCTTCTTTGGTGAACCCCTTAACACTATCCATCTCCAGCGAACTTTCTCAACACTACACTAGTCAACATGGCTCACAAAACTGCAGACGGGACTTCCCTAGTAGTGCATTTGGTAAAGAACCTGCCTGCCAATCAGGAGACCTGAGTTCTGCCCCTGATATGGGAAGATCCCACATGCTGTGCAACAACCAAGCCTGTGCACGACTCCGGAGGCCAAGCTCCAGAGCCCAAGAGCCATAACCACTGAGCCTGCCTGCCTCAGCTACCGACGCCGTGCACCCTGGAGCCAGACTCCGCACCAAGGGAAGCCACCGCAGTGAGGAGCTCGTGCGGCACAGCTAGAGAGCCCTCCCAGCAAGCAGGACCCAGCACAGCCAGAAATCAACACAATGGACTAAAAACAACAACAGAAACTGCTGACAGCCTGACCCCTGCCCACTTCCGGTCACCTCTCAGACTCCATCCTCCCCTCACGTCCTCCACCCCGGCCAACTGAACGCCTGCCTGCTCCCTTCATCGGCACCCATGTGGTTGGTGCAGTAACTCTTCTCCCTATAAATTGAACCCCCAGTCTACACAGTCTTTTCTGTAGCTGCCAAAGACCAAAACTAAAAGAAAAAGCTCATGTAATTTTTTTCTCACACTATGTTTTCTATTCCTGAAACTACGCCTTGAGTTAACACTGTAAAAGGCCTTACATTTATGACTGTTGATGAGGAGGTGCATTTCTTCCCCAATAGGCAGAGCTGTGTGAGGTGATGGGCTTTGGGGTGCCTGTGGGCAGCCCGCCCGCTGACGGCTGGGTTTCTATTCTTGTCTTGCTTGTCTGGGTGAGGCGTCCAGCGCTGGGCGGTGCTGGGTCTTGGATTCAGGTGGAGGTCTTCGTGGGAGTCTCACTGATTAACACTCCCTGGGGTCAGTTCTCTGGCGGTCTAGTGTCCTGGACTCAGTACACCCACTCCAGCAACTCAGGCCCAACTTCTGGTCAGGGAACCAAGATTCCACAAGCCGTCTGTCACGGCAATAAAGGGGATTAAAGCAAACAAGCTAACACACACACACACACACACACACACACGAAAGCTCCCCAAAAACAACAACAAAAAACCTCCAAAAACACACCAACAACAAGAAACAAAAAATGAAACACAAACGGTGCAGTCAGACAAATAGAAAGCAAAAACAAAGGAACACACACACACACACACGAAACCAAAACGTGTGTGACCAAAGAAAAATGAAGACCAAAGAAACCAAAGAAAACGAAGGGTGAGAGCCCGACTCTGAGCAAAGAAACCAAAACCAGCACCAACCAGTCAGAAACAAAGCAGACCTGAGGAGACGCCCGGCGAGGAAGAAGGCAAAGAAAGCGAGTAACCAAACCAACACGCCGGCAAACAGGGAAGCAAAGCTACAGAAACGGCCTCCCAGGCTGCTAAGTGGGCAGCGATCCGCCTGGCAAGCAGCACACGTGGGTGTGATCCCTGTGTCGGGAAGCCTCCCAGAGAAGGAACGGCAACCCACTGCAGTGTTCTTGCCTAGGAAACCCCATGGACAGAGGAGCTTCAGGGAGCTACAGTTCACAGGGTTGAGAAGAGTTGGACACAACTCAGCAACTGAACAACAATTTATGATGATGGAAACACTTCACAGAAAACCAAAGATGCAACAATAACAAAAACTCACCCATAGACTAAAAGACTACCCAAAGACCCAGAGACTTTCTATCTTAATAATGTAACAGAAAGCATACTGGAGATTAAGTTTCTTGATGTTATCAATGTATTACATTAAGAATAGTAAAACCTAATTTCCAAAATGCTTGTTAGAAACAAGATAGAAACTTTCTAGAAAGGATATAAAAGAACTTGTCTTAACCTTAGTCAAGACTTCTGGAACAATATAAGACCTTACTTCTTTATTTTTTTTTAATATATTTAACATTGCTGTTTAATCTAATTTGCCACTGAGCAGGTAAAAATAAAGTACAATAATAAGGTTCAAGCTTTTTAACTGTTTCTTATACCTACTATTTTTAAATGTTATTTGAAAATTCATTATAAAAACACTGTGAAGTATTTCTAATGATCAGTAGGCATTTTGTTCTGCTATCAAGTAGTTATATTTTCTTCTAATTTAAAAGATTAACTTCTTAATCTCAGTCAAACCTAAACAAAACAGCAATGAATAAAGCAAGCAGTGTGGAAAATAAGAAAAAGAAGTCACAAATATTCAGCTCTAATTGTTCTAGTTATGGCTTCAGACAACGAAGGTCCAAGTGTTTAGTGAACTAATTATGCATGTCAACACAGACCATATTCTGTTCTAAAACCAAAAAGCACAAACGCCTCCTGCGTCACATGAAATTAGATACTTTTTTTGCCTACAGAAAGAGAAAGCAATTCTATTAAAATCATAATTCAGTCTTTGAAATTTCTGTCTGAATCGACCTTTAAAACATGGCAAAGTTAATTTAACATGGTTCAAGAGCATTAGGTGAATAAGCCCACCCATGATATCTCAAGAGAACTAATTAACACAGCAGGAGACAGAGACTTAAGGACTGGCTCTGCCCCTTTTTATAACTGTTCAGAAGTCACTTGTACTTCCTTAGGTTTCAATTTCCTCTATTATAAAACAAGATTCTTAACTTCACCTATACCTCACACAGCTATTAAAACAATCAAACGTGAAATAGCTTAGAAAACTAAAAACATTACATAAAGATGCGGTAGTTCTAGCACACTGATATTAGCTGAGCACCAACGGACAAACACTGGAGTTCCAGCAGCTACTCCTAACTCTGTCACTAGGTGCACCCTACCTGCATTCCTCTAGAACAGACTCGTATCAAGACAGAGTTGAGATAAAGTTACAAATGTTATTGTCTTGGCCAAGTTCTTTCGTTTTTTCTTTATTCCATCTTGTCATTGTCGATTTCATGGTTTTTAAAAGAGAGATGATCCTACATAAGAATGGATAAAGCAAATGTGGTCAAGTCAAAACAATGATTGAATCTGGATGATGAGTCTATGGGAGTTCATTTACTACTTCACTTTTATTTCACATGTTGCAAATTTTTCTTAACAAACGTTTTAATCTACTAGTATCAACACTTATTTGTCTTATATTTTCCAACCACTTGCTACTTGAACCCTGCATTTCAGATCTCCCAAGCTTCTAATCTTCTGTCAGTCATTCTCATTTTGGGGCCAAGCAAATCTTAGCAGCTAGCTACTGCATTTCCTTCCACTCTTTTCTCACTGACCCTCAGTTCCAGCCAGAGTCCTCACCACTATTCCTCAACATACCAATCTTATTTTTGCTCTTGCTGTTTCCTCTTTCTGGAAGGTTCTTACTCCCAGATTTTCACATGCCCCTCCCTCAACTCACTGAGGTATTTGCTGACCCAGGGCCTTTCCTGACCAACTCATGTAAATTAGCATTCATCACTCTTTAGCCTCTTATCCTGCTTCATAGCAGTAAAGATTACTTTACATTAAAATTTCAGTTCAGTCCAGTTGCTCAGTTGTGTCCGACTCTTTGTGACCCTGTGGACTGCAGCACTCCAGGCTTTCCTGTCCATCATCAACTCCCGGAGCTTGCTCAAACTCATGCCCATTGAGTCAGTGATGTCATCCAACCATCTCATCCTCTGTCGTCCCCTTCACCTTCTGCCTTCAGTCTTTCCCAGCATCAGGGTCTTTTCTAATGAGTCAGTTCTTCACATCAGGTGGCCAAAGTTTCAGCTTCAGCATCAGTCCTTCCAATGAGTATTCAAGACTGAGTTCCTTTAGGATTGACTGGTTGGATCTCCTTGCTGTCCAAGGGACGCTCAAGAGTCTTCTCCAACACCACAGTTCAAAAGCACCAATTCTTCAGTGCTCAGCTTTCCTTATGGTCCAACTCTCACATTCATACATAACCACTGGAAAAAACAGCTTTGACTAGATGGACCTTTGTTGTCTATAATTTATGTATATGTTATATATATTTTTAACATGTCTGTCTTCCTCCCCAACATATTTACAACATAAAAGCCAACTCCACCTGACCTGCACTACCTTAACACCAATTATGCTTCTTCAGATACCCTCTTACATCAAACTTACTCATGCCTCCCAGCACACACGCCTCAGTTTTCTTTCTCGATGACTCTGCCCAGGTAGTGACCATCACCAGTCACATGCTCAAATGCTACCACACACTGTTAGTGTTAGTTAAGATTCCTTCAGATCACTGTTAAAACAGTTTAAAGACCACCTTCACAGATATTCCTGGCTGACACTTCCTGAGCTGCTATAATTCTTCATGTGAACCACTCCAAAGGCATTACTATTCTACACTTCATTTTACTTATTTTAAAATTTCCCCTAATAACATGCAGCTTGTGTGTAGGATCTGAACAAATTCACTTTTAGACCTCTCAGTTACTTATGTAAAGAAGGAATGAAAATATTTGTACATATATTTTTGGGGTATTAGAATTAAGTATATGCATTACTGTTACTATATCAAAGGGCAGACAGAAAAGAAGTCGTCATGCAAAAATTCTAAAATACACTATTAAATACCTAATACAATACTCTGCTTTCCCTTTTTTGTTGTTGTTGGCAAAAACACACCTGTTTTCCCAACTTCCTTGCTTCTGTCTTTATATAATTTTTCCCTACTAAGTTTCTTAAATTGACTCATTTTTCTTTATGTTCAAATCACAGCTCTTTCCTCATTATCGATGTTAAGACCTCCAGGTCTCAGTTGCCACAGTTTGTTTCCACGTCTGTTGTGATCCACACAGTAATGTCATACAGAACCTAAATGAACCTTAAGTCTCTTCTTATTCAGGGTTGATGTTTTTGGCTCAGTTCAAAATGTTGAGAGTTTTTGCTGTTTGTTTTGCTTTTAAAGAAATGAAAACTATAATTCAGGTCATCATATTCTAAGAAACGAGTATCCATATATCGTTTACTAGTAGAGTGAGGATTAATTCATTCATCAAATTGACCCTCAGTTTATGCGCCAAGCTCTGCTATGATTATCCTGAATTACTGAAAAGTTTGATATATAGAACATTTAAGAGTTAATGGTCAAAATACATATACAGTTGTAATACATTAAAAGAAGAATTCTTATAAGCAAATTTGAGCCCTAAAATGTTTTCATCAAGGATATTGAAAAAAGAATATTTAAGTTAGTAGAATTCTAATAAATGAGCAATTTCAAAGTCACAAAATATTCCTAGATGTGACCTTAGTTAACTGTAATAAACTCATACCAACCTTTAAAATTTGGGTATAAATTCAGATTATACTCACACACCTGGTTTTTCTTTTTTTCTTCTTTAAGTACAATATTCCCTGGGTATGGCTAAAAATACAGAGAATGCCTAATATGAATTTACACACAAATTTGAACAATTACTTGGCAGTGGATTCCTTCAGATCACTGTCATCCAGGTTTAACTCTCTACTGTGCAGGAAATCTCTAGTTTAGTTATCTATCTGGGTGACATTCATGTAGTTGAAACTCACAGTGGTAAACCACAAAAAGAACAGTTTCATTTACAATTATAAGCCCTATCATTGGCTGGGCTGCCAATCCTTCCTGGAGTTCACAGGTGTCAAACTTCTGATCATCTCTCAACAGTACAGATTCAGAGATCTGATCATAAAAAATAAACAACACGAGTTAAGACACATATGGTGTACATAATTCCCTAGGTTCTCAGAACTAAATATAACTATAACACTGCTTTGACAAATGGTAAACAGCCAAACTATTTTAAATCACAAAGAATTCCAAATCCCTCACAGATAATACATATTCTGCCAACCAGAGCTCATCTTTGACTTTTGAGCGAAAGGTAAATTATCTAGCTCTAAATCCTACATTAAAGCTTGCCACACAGACTCAATATCTTGGGATGATGAAACATTATGCCTAGCACTGCCACCTACACAGACAGCAAACTGATTTTTTAACACTGCAGCTGGAGTCAGAAGAACCCATGTTATGCTCCAGACTTGCCCATTACCCGAAGTCAACTACTACCTCTCTGAAAGTTAAAATATGTTCAAGAAATAAATGAGGGAAACAACGACTGTTCTTCTTACCTAATTGGATTATATCACATCAGTCTAAGGAGCAAGGTGGAAAAATACGAAAGTTCTACTCTGTAAATCTTTAACCACTATAAATTTGAGAGCTGTTACTAGGATTAGATGTTCAAAGAAATATCTGATTACTTGAATTCCATATGATTAATTTCTTAATACCTCTGTATTCTAATGACCTAGAACAGTGGTTTTGAGGTGATACAGAATCACCTATAGAATTAAAAAACAACAACAACAAAAACATACACATAGCCCTGTATCTAGCACTACAGACTCAGATTTAGTGAGTCTGAGGTAAAGTCCAGAACTCAGTATTTTTTTTAAATGTTACATTTAGATTCTGATGTATAATTAACCAGAGACAATACAGGATCAGATGAGCACAAATGTGAACCAATTACTACTATTACTTCAATAGAAACTTCGCTGCATGTTTAAATTTAAAACTATAGTTTGACTAGATTTTTATTTCATTTTTATGGGACAGGTATATTGTAGAATTTCATATGCCCAAAGGCAAATGATAACTGACTTACAATTATGAAGAAATGGCTCTCTTTCTTCCCACGCCTTTCCTGTGTCTATGTGTGTAGAAGAGTTTATTTAGAATGGCACATGGTTAGACAAACTAACTCAGTTTGGACAGTCTAAACTTGATTGATACAGGTTGACTTTAAAAAACAATATAAGTATCACCCAATCACCTCAGAACTAGACTTGACTTCTTCTGTGGCTTGTTTAGATGTACCAAGAGTTGAAGGATCATTGCTGCAGTCAGACATACCTAAAAGTAAAATGTGTTAAGCACACATTAAATAATTTAGTTAAGAGGGCTGTATCACTTCACTGATATTCTTACAAACATTCCACAATATAAATTATTTATTTGCAGTCAGAATTTGCTTTGCAAAACTATCTACAATCATATGAGTATCTACTGATTGTAACAGGTGATTCTAAAAACAAACAAAAATTTAGGAAAAGTTTTTATGCAAAATGTAAAAATACATACTTCAATGACTAAAAAATAATTTCATTTAATCCTTTTAGATATGAAACAAGTCAAAAGACCAGTGTGTCCACCTGATTTGACAGATGAAAACTCTGACATCCAAAGATGTCAAGATATCCAAAGATGAAGCCAAAATATTATTTACTTATGGCCTACATAAAATCAAAGTTTCAGATTAGAACTCAGACATGTTCCAGTTCCCTGGCCAGTGCTCTTTAATACTGTAACAAATGTAACTGCTCATTGTCAAAATCAAACACTAAAATCAGACGTCATTCAATACAACTTTAAAGGCTATTTCTGCTTCTAACTTATTCTTCAACATTAGAGAAGGCCAACTACAAATAAAGAATTAAAATTCAGCAGTGGCCACAGGACTGGGAAAAAAATCACTTTAATTCCAATCGCAAAGACAGGCAATGCCAAGGAATGTTCAAACTACCATACGATCACACTCACTTCATATGCTAGCAAGACTATGCTCAAAATCCTTCAAGCTAGGCTTCAGCAGTATGGGAACAGAGACCTTCCAGACGTACAAGGTGGATTTAGAAAAGGCAGAGGAACCAGAGATCAACTGCCAACATCCGTTAGGGAGAGAAAGCAGGAGAATTTCAGAAAAAACATCTGCTTCTGCTTCACTGACTACGCTAAAGCCTTTGATTGTGAGGATCACAACAAACTGGAAAATTCTTAAAAGAGATGGGAATACCAGACCACCTCACCTGTCTCCTGAGAAACCTGTCTGCAGGTCAAGAAGTAACAGTTAGAACTGGACATGGAACAATGGACTAGTTCAAAATTGGGAAAGGAGTACAACAAGGCTATATATGGTCACCCTGCTTATTTAACGTATATGCAGAGTACATCCTGTGAAATACTGGGCTGGATGAAGCACAAGCTGGAATCAAGATTGCTGGGAGAAATATCAACAACCTCAGATATGCCAGAGGACCCCACTCATGGCAGAAAGTAAAGAGGAACTAAAAAACCTCTTGATGAAGGTGAAAGAGGAGAGTGCAAAAGCTAGCTTAAAACTCAACTAAAGGTATGGCATCTGGTCCCATAACTTCATGGCAAACAGATGGGGAACCAATGGAATTTTTTGGGCTCCAAAATCACTGCACATGGTAACTGCAGTCATGCAATTAAAAGATGCTTGCTCCTTGGAAGAAAAGCCATGACAAAGTTAGATAGCATATTAAAAAGCAGAGACACCACTTTGCTGACAAAGGTCCACACAGTCAAGGCTATAGTTTTTCCAGTAGTCATATATGGATATAAGAGCTGGACCACAAAGAAGGCTGAGAACCGAAGAATTAACGCTTTTGAACTGTAGTGCTGTAGAAGACTCTTGAGAGTCCCATGGACAGCAAGGAGATCCAACCAGTCAATCCTAAAGGAAATCAACCTTGAATATTCATTGGAAGGACTGATGCTGAAGCTCCAAGACTTTGGCCACCTGACATGAAGAGCTGACTCACTGGAAAAGACCCTGATGCTGGGAAAGATCAAGGGCAAGAGAAGAAGGGGACGACAGATGACAAAATGGATGGATGACATCACTGACTCAATGGACATGAGTTTGAACAAACTTCAGGAGATAGTGAAGGACAGGAAAGCCTGATGTGCTGCAGTTCATGGGGTCTCAAACAGTCGGACACAACTTAGTTACTGAACAACAACAATAAGGAGATAGAAAAGTAAAATCTAATTCAAGCTAAAAGAGTAGTCAGTCCTCCATATCTGCAGGTTCAAACAAAAATTGAAAATATTTTTAAAAAAAGAAAAAAAAGCCTTCGGAAAGTTCCAAAAAGCAAAACTTGAATTTGCCATACACCAGCAATTATTTACATAGATTTACATTTGCATTACATTACATACTACAAATGTGTACATATCATATACATATGTACATATTAAATACATATTAGAAGCCTGGCATGCTGCAGTTCATGGGGTCACAAAGAGTCAGACATGACTTAGCGACTGAACAATAACAACATATTATAGGTAATTTAGAGATGATTTAAAGTATACGGGAGTATGTGCATAAGTTAGATGCAAATATTGTACCATTTTATACAAGGGCCTTCTTATCTGAGAGTGTAAAAGAACCATGCCCCACAGATACCAAGGGTGACTGCACTCTGAATCTAATCAAGGAGATAGATAAATAAGCACAAAACACCACATCTGGTACTACAATACAGAGAAACAGAGAAACAAAAAAACTCATGAAATACAACGGAGGGAACAATTTTTGTTTTGTGCATGCTCACTCACTCAGTCATATCTGACTCTTTATGACCCCGTGGACTGTAGTCCTCCAGTCTCCTATGTCCATGGGGTTTCCCAGGCAAGAATACCAGAGTGGGTTGCCATTTCCTTCTCTAAACAATTTTACTGCTTGCCAAGTGAATCCAGTACCACATTAAGAAAATAATACAACATGAACAAGTGGGATTTACCCCAGGAATGTAAGACTGTTCAATTAAGAAAATCTTCTAATATATAATATATTCATTAATCTAAGCTGAAAAACATGGTTTTCTATACAGATGAGAAACCTACTGACAGAATTCAACACCCATTCACAATTCAATAATCAAGGAAGACAATAATTAAGGGAGACATCTTCAACACAATACAGGCTTTAATCCTACAACCATTATCTTATTTAATAAATAACAGAGGCATTTCCATTAAGAACAGGAACAATGCAAAAACCCACCATCTCTGCTACTATTCAACACCAAACTAGAGGTATTAGCCGATCCAAGGAGATAAGAAAAATCAATTATAAGAATAGGTAAAGAAATAAACATTTCTTTTTGCAGATCATATAACAGTACACCTGAAAAACTCCAAAAAATCAATACTAAAACTAAGTAAAAAATAGAAGAATTTAGTGAAAAAGTAGGATATAAAATTAACATACAAAAGGAGTTTGAGGTTAACATATACACACCACTATATATAAAACAGATAATTTTTGAAATAATATTGAAAAGTAATAATCAGAGGACATAATGGCAGAGAAAAATCCTATTTACAATAACAAAAAAGATTAAATAATTTAGGAATAAATTAAACAATGTATAAAGTCTATATGAAAAAATGTTTACATGTAACAGATAAGACCCTAAAGACTGAGCAAACAAAAAGACATACCGTATTCTTAGCTGTGATATTATAGGTGAATACATGCTAAGTCACTTCAGTTGTGTCCAAGTTTTTGCGACCCCATGGACTGCAGCCCTCCAGGCTCCTCTGTCCATGGGATTTTCCTAGCAGGAATACTGGAGTGGGTTGCTATGTCCTTCTCCAGGGAATCTTCCTGACCCAGGGATTGAACCCACATCTTTTGCATTGCAGGCAGATTCTTTACCACTGAGCTACCAGGGAAGCCCATGATGATATTAAAAGAAGTCATTTCTTCCTTACTTAATTTACAAATTCAATGCAATACAAGAAAAATATATAACAAGTTAAATTATACAGTTAGACAAGTTACACTGCAGTTGATATGGAAAAATCAAACATGCAATAATAGCCAGGAAAACAATGAAAAAGGAAAATCACAAGAGGACTAAATTTGTCAGACATTAAAACATACCATAAAGCATCTATAATTAAAGCAGTATGGCAGCAGCACAAGAATAAACAAAGAGACCAGAATAAAAAGCCAAATTAGACCACATATACACACAAAAACTTAATATACAACAAAGGTGACATCTGAAATCACTTAATTACAAATGGACTTCCCAATAAATAATACCAGGAAAATTAGGTAGCCATTTGTAAAAATACAAAATTAGATCCATATCTCACACCATACACAAGAATAAACTCCAAATGAATTAGGAATCTAGATATAAAAAATGAAAACTCAAATTGCTAAAAGGAAACATACATGAGTTGTACTTTAAATTTTCTAATTCTAAGAATCTAGAGACAATTTTAAAAACTGAAAAATTTAACTAAATAAGAATTTTAAAACTGAATAACATAAGGGTTAAAAAGACAAAAGACATCTGAAAAACTAGGGAAATACTTATAACATATGCTACAGTAGGTCAATAGTCCTAACATAAAGAACTCTGAAAAACAAAGGGAAGAAAACAAAAAACCAGAAAGCAGGAAAAAGACATGAACAGACAATTCACAAAGAAAGATTAGAATAGCCTCTAAAACATAAAAACTGATCAAATTCACTCATGTTAGAGAAATTCAGGTTAAAACAACACTGAGATACCATTTCTCATCTATTAGATAAGCAAAATTTTTTAAATAACAAAACATTCTGTTACTGAGGATGGAAGGAAATAGGCACTCATATACACTGCTGATGGGAATACAAATTTGTACATTTATTCTGGAGGGAACTTTGGTAATGCCTAACAAAATCACACAAGCACTTAGTTTTGAATCCAGCAATCCATTTCTAGGAATACATCCTGGGACTACATCACCAGCAATATAAAACTACATACACATTGCTGCATTCTTCATTTATGTAAAGTGTTGGGGAAAGGGTACCTAAATGTCTACACATAGGAAAGTGACTGACTAGACTATGACACATCCAGACAACGGAGTACTGTACAACTGCTGAAAAAAGTGAAGATCTCTATGGTATGCAGTCATTTCCAAGACACAGGGATAAGTCAAAAAAGCAAAGTTCAAAAGTACCTATAGATATGCTATCTCAGCGTAAAAACAGAAAGGATACATGAAAATACATGCTTCTGTTCACTGGGACAAAAATACAATAAACCAGAAACTACGGAGGCAGGTTACCTACAGGGTGGGAAAGGAGTACGGAAAACGAGGAAATGGGAACAGGGTAGCAGGAATAAGGAATGAGTGACACTTCTTTGAATATTTAGTTTTAAATAATTCTGACTCTTAGAACCATCGTAATTTTGAGAGGAATTCAAATGGCATAAAATCATAACAAATGCAACTAACTATTAAAAAAGAATAGCCCAGGAAACAGAAGGCGAAATGAGGCTGGGCAAAGGGAGAAGGAGGAGAAGAAAGCGAAGACAGGGGAGGGGAAGAATGGGGGGGCGGAGAGAAAGGGAAGGAGGAGGAAAGAACATCCTGACCGGACACCATGAGGCTAAAGGCAAAGAGAATGACATACAAACCCTGTTAATGCAGTATTTATCACAGGGGTACAGGTTAATAATTCTTAAACTACTTTCTGTGTGTAACAGGACAGAACATGTGAATAGAAGGTAGGTACTGAAAGCTTAAGTTTCTCACTGATGGAGAAAAAATTACAAAGAAAGGAGAAATGCTAAATAAGCACTGTTGTACTGGACTGGAAATCGTTGTCAGTACTGTTTTTAATATGTATACATGTGTATATATGTTACACACACATGCACGCATGTACTGGTCTCCTAGCTTTGTCCCCTGACAGGACCTAAGAAGCAGTGATGCCCAGTAACAACGAGGACTCTGGTGCTCAGACCTTCCTCCCTGAACACTGTTATCCAATAAAAGGAACCACCGTTCTGAAGGAGAAGCGGACGACTCTAAGACTGGGGTAAGGAAAAGACAAGAGGAGCCTGGGACATTTGCTGGTGTCAGAAATAAGAAAAAATTCAGTAAAAGAAGGGGACTTGCCAAAAGAAGAAAGGACCAACCTGAAGGAGTTCCTAATGGCCACTGCTGGGACATCTTGAGCAACAAAGCAAATGATGATAGTACCAGATTTGAACTCACACAATAAAACAAATGTTAAGGAGTCCACACTGATATAAAAAAGTAATCAAATATAAATGGGGTAAAGTGACAAGTCCTCACAGGAGAATTTCCATTAATAAGCACAGAAAAGGGAAAACCAGAAATCCCCACGAGGCAAACATCACAGTATTAAGTGTTGCAGATGGATGTTAAAAGGGCAAGAGTTTGAGGAGAAACAGAATTTACATAATCTGCAAGTATCTCCTATAAATACTCAACTGAAAAAAGAACGACAGCAAATGTAGAACTCTTAGTTCACAGTGAAGAAACTCAGATCTCTCTCAAAGTGATTAAGTAATCACCAGTAGTAAGACATACCAAGAGCATAATCCCTGAGATGCTATGCTGAGAAGGACAACATCATTTTTGCAGTATTCGTCCCCCTGATGATTAGAACACACTGGACCAACCCAAACTGAGGAACATTCTGGAAAATACTTGACCAGTACTTTTCAAAAGTGACATGGTCATGAAAGACTAGCAAAGTCTGAGAAATATACATATTGAAAGAGACTTTGGAGAAATGACTAATTTCAATGCAGGTTCCTAGACAGGATCCTGAAACAGAAAAAGGACAGTCAGTTGAAAATTCGGTGAAATTCTAATAATGTCTGTAGTTTAGTTAACAATATTATGTCAATGTTAATTTCCTATTCTTGATAATTATGTTATGGTTATGTAAGCATTAGGGGAAGAAGGTACGAAGTACAAGGAAACTACTATTTTTGTAAGTCTAAAATCGGATCAAAATAAAAGTTTTTTGAGAACAGTAAAGAAGTCTGAGCAAAGTTAGAGGAATTACCCTCAGATAGAGGGAAGAAACCTCTTCCACAGAGGGAAGAGCGAAGGAAGGAACCCACAGAAAAAGCGACGCATGGAATGGAACACAGAAGCAAGCTAGGGGAGTCCATTTCTGCTGTCTGCTACTTTCAGGAGTTATCTGCTCCTGTGTATGAACCAGTAGCACCAAACAGGAAAATATATCATTATTATGCAGCTCAGAAGACCAAATGAAGGATCTGAAATGGGGGCTAGTTACTGGAATGACCACACCACAGTTAGAAGTGGGGAACTTTCAGAGGCGGGAGGAGATGGAGACTGAGTTAGCAACTGAGCACGGCCTGGTGAGGAAGTCTCCACAAAAGCCCTCAGCTACGCGGGCTGGAGAGACTCTGCGGTTAGCACATCCACGTCCTGGAATCATAAGTTCAGTTCAGTTCTGTCCAGTCGCTCAGTCGTGTCCGACTTTGTGACCCCACGAATCACAGCACGCTCAGGCCTCCCTGTCCATCACGAACTCCCGTAGTTTACTCAAACTCATGTCCATCGAGTCGGTGATGCCATCCAGCCATCTCATCCTCTGTCGTCCCCTTCTCCTCCCGCCCTCTTTCCCAGCATCAGGGTCTTTTCTAATGAGTCAACTCTTCGCATGAGGTGGCCAAAGTATTGGAGTTTCAGCTTCAACATGAGTCCTTCCAATGAACATCCAGGACTGATCTCCTTTAGGATGGACTGGTTGGATCTCCTTGCAGTCCAAGGGACTCTCAAGAGTCTTCTCCAACACCACAGTTCAAAAGCATCAATTCTTCGGCACTCAGCTTTCTTCACAGTCCAACTGTCACATCCATACATGACCACTGGAAAAACCATAGCCTTGACCAGATGGACCTTTGCTGGCAAAGTAATGTCTCTGCTTTTTAATATGCTATCTAGGTTGGTCATAACTTTCCTTTCAAGGAGTAAGCGTCTTTTAATTTCATGGCTGCAATCACCATCTGCAGTGATTTTGGAGCCCCAAAAAATAAAGTCTGACACTGTTTCCACTGTTTCCCCATCTATTCGCCATGAAGTGATGGGACCAGATACCATGATCTCAGTTTTCTGAATGTTGAGCTTTAAGCCAACTTTTTCACTCTCCTCTTTGACTTTCATCAAGAGGCTTCTTAGTTCCTCTTCACTTTCTGCCATAAGAGTGGTATCATCAGCATATCTGAGGTTATTGATATTTCTCCCGGCAATCTTGATTCCAGCTTGTGCTTCTTCCAGCCCAGCGTTTCTCATGATGTACTCTGCATATAAGTGAAATAAGCAGGGTGACAATATACAGCCTTGACATACTCCTCTCCCTATTTGGAACCAGTCTGTTGTTCCATGTCCAGTTCTAACTGTTACTTCCTGACCTGCATACAGGTTTCTCAAGAGGCAGGTCAGGTGGTCTGGTATTCCCATCTCTTTCAGAATTTTCCACAGTTGGTTGTGATCCACACAGTCAAAGGCTTTGGCATAGTCAATAAAGCAGAAATAGATGTTTTTCTGGAACTCTCTTGCTTTTTTGATGATCCAGCGGATGTAAGCAATTTGATCTCTGGTTCCTCTGCCTTTTCTAAAAGCAGCTTGAACATCCGGAAGTTCTTGGTTCATGTATTGCTGAAGCCTGGCTTGGAGAATTTTGAGCATTACTTTACTAGTGTGTGAGATGAATCATGGAACACCCTAACTCACAGGGACAGAAGCTCCTATTCTCAGAATCATTCCAGATCGTGTCCAAAGTGTCACTTCATCTGGCTATCTATCTGTGTCCTTTACCATACCCTTTATTATTAATATATAATAAACTGCTAAGTATAAAAAAAAAACTCCTGGCAGATAGAAAAGGGGGAATCAAATTTCTATGAATTAGAGAGACAGGCACTAAGTCTGTGTTTCATTCATATTATTTAAAAGTTCCAACCTTCACATTTTTTTAGAAGTTCATTTGTTCATAAGTTTAATAACTGGCAACACAGGGAATGACAAGATTTAAAAATAATGACATTCACTAAACTTACTGTGACAATCACTTCATGATGCATGTAAATCAAATCATTATGCTGTACACCTTAAGCTCATACACTGCTTTATGTCAATTAAATCTCAAAAAAAGCTGGAAAAAAAAATAAAACTTAACGATTATGGGGGAAAAAAGTGACTTGTAATATGTGCTGTTTAAGATATATGTTTTCTGATCTTTACACGAATTTAAAGTTATCTTTAACAGTGATCTTCAAAATAAAATGATAAATCATTATTTCAAAACTACCATCAACATTGAAGCTTCACAGCCTGCTTTATACTGGAGGCCAGAAATATCTTGTCATCTCTGGGGCTCTACTTCTATAAATCAGCCAGAAGTATTCATTAACTAATGAGTGTAAGAACCAATGACTTATAGAGTGAATTACTAATTAGCATCTGTAAAAAGGCATAATTAATGTTACATAAAGTTTATACTTCATCCCACTGTTTGGAGTTGCTTTTTAATTTATTATCACAATCACATTTTGTTTTCTAAAAACTGAATAGACCAGTTTTATTCTATATTTGGGCTTTCCTGATGACTCAGGGGTAAAGGACCTGTCCCAATGCAGGGGAGTTTAATGAGGGAGAATTCAATATCCTACAACTGTTAAATGCCTTCAGGATCTTTCTCAGGACCCAGGAAAGAGAGGGCAGAAGTCAGAGATTTGCTAGGATCCTGGAAGATAAAAAGAAACACAAGACTCCATGGATAACAGAAAAGAAAAAAACTGCATTTACAACTGCCATGATGCTGAGGAGTTAAAGATTTAGAAATATAATACTAAAGAAAGAAAGCTGAACAGAAATTATAACATTTCAAATTAAGGGACTCACACATCACAGGGAATCTGAAAAGGTATGCTCAAGGTACAGGAAAGCAAAGATAAGCACAGTAGACATAAACAGGATAAACACAGCACAGCACAGTGGAATTAGAATTTACATTTTTGGAATGAAAATAAGTATGCTATTACAGAATCTAAAACAAAATTCACTTGAATTAAATACATACAAGCCGTCTAAGAAACTTCTTGAATTTGTATGATGAAATATCTGAAGTTATTCTTTCCAGGGTACGTTAGGGAAAAAGTTGGAGAAGTACTATAAATAATTATGAAGGAGTTCTGCTGGAACTCAAGGACAATGCTAGGGAGGCAGATAACAGAAAATTGAGGGCAATCAGTATCAAAACCTGGGCTTGTTTTGTCTGAACTCACTTTAACTTCTCTAGACAGAGTATATCACTGATTTCAGAGACTGGCTACTGATTAAAAGAAAGTGGCTCTATTTGTTTTGCTCTAGATAGAATCTATTGAAATATGTCTATCTTTTCTTTTTTTTTTTCCTATCTTTTCTTGTTCATGGATAAATAAAAAGAGAATGGTTAAGATTTGTTTTTATTTCATAATTCAATATTAATCTTCAAGTTGCACTGACTGGTTTACAATAAAAAAATTATAAAGCTAAAAAATTAGTTTCCTTAATCAAAACAATCTAAAAGAGTGTGTAATTTTTTTTTTTTTTTAAATGATGATAGCTTCCTTAACCTCGGGGGAAAATCCTTTTTCCTATAGTCAACACAAATGATGTTGACCTGAAAGTGGTTTACCATACAATATGTTCAAAGTATGTGACACTTTCTTTCATAAGTAGAATAATCAAATAAGATAAAAAAAATCATTTACATTATAGTGCTGTCTTTACGTCAACAACTATCTGGTATCTGTAAAAGCTATGCTGTTAGACACTCATTAGTCCTTTTCAGTAGTAATAAATTCAGTTCATGTTGCTCATTAAGATAAACACATCAGTCTAGACAATTCAAAAGTAGAAAACTCTGAGAAAATATAGTGAATTCTCAATCATATATAGTAATGAGAAACAATTTAAAAATCAACGTAACAGATATTCAACTATTTTCATCCTCATCATTATCACCAACTTAGAAGTTGTGACAAAATTAACACTTTGGAGAAGTCTTTTTATTTGCCCCATTCAGATTGTGTTACAGAGAAACTAATGAGAAGTCAAATGATAAGACTCTCAAAGCTAAACTACTCCCTGAAAAGAAAACTAGTTGTAAATAAACTCTAAATTATTCAATGTACTGTGGCCTCATTCTTCACAAATGGCTAGCTAAGGTCCAGAACATTAGCAATGCAGTGAACCAAGAGAACTGGAGAGTTCATTTAGTTGTTATTAATTTCCAAAACCATATAAAATAAACCCTTCAATATTCACAGGTAATTTTTTCAATGGGAAAAAGCTCAGAGTAAATAACCTAAGAATACAGCTTTGTAATATACAGATAGCTATATAGAAATAGATATTTATAGATACGTGTATTTACATGAGTCAGTCTGTATTTCCTAGAAGCAAGGCTAGCAACAGTGAACACACACAGCGCCCAGATTTTGGTTTCTAACACCATTCTCCAATAAAGGGCACCAGAGCTCCTTGGAGAAATGGTTGATTCTAGGGCTGGGGCAGGATATGTACAAGATGAGCCTGGAGCATCTTGTACTGCTGGAAAGGAAGACTGTGCTTTAAAAAAAAAAAAAAAACCCACCAGAACACAACAACAACAAAAATCTCAAAAGAATATAAGAACCAACTGAAAAAGCTTCCAAAGGCCAAAGCTGGAACAATCTGAGCAACAAAATTAATAAATACTGGATTATACATGAAATTACCGCATAAAGTAATACTGGATTTTATGCAAAGTATAAAATACCCAAGAATCAATCAATACTGATGTAAATAAATGATTGAATAAATAAATATGAGAAAAGAGACAAATCTCCTTTGCAGAAAAATCCCCCCAAATTTATGCACATACCACTGTTAAGGAGGTAGAACATAACACCCAAACACATTAAGAGTGCGTTTCATATAAGGACTTTCTTCTAAAAAGTACACTATATAAAGCGGGGTGTAACTTACAATGTACAGAGCTGACACTGTCAAAAGCCAGGTGATCAAAGTTAACAACAAAGGTAAGGCAGACTGACAGTATCTACTCTTGATACAAGAACTGCACTTCACCTCAGTGGTCTTTCTCCCCAAGACACGTTACCCAGTTGAATAATGAGGAGAGAATCACATAAACCCCAACTGAGGGACAATCTACAGTCACCTGCTCCTGTATTCTTGCCTAGAGAATCCCATGGACAGTGGAGCCTGACAGGTCATGGTCCATGGGGTCGGAGAGAGTTGGACACGACCGAAGCGACTAGGCAGGCACGCAGAGCTACAGTCACCTGACCTGATATCCTCCAACCTGTCATCAAAAATGAGGAGTCCTCACCAGAGGACACACGACAACTAAACTTGGGATTCACTCCAGGACGGGATCCTGGGAGAGAAAAAGTATGTTAGGGGAAAACTGAGGCAATCTCAACATCCGTTAGTTAATAGTGTATAAATACTCGTTCACGAATTGTGACAAATGTGCCATGCTAATGTAACATGCTAATAATGTGGGAAACTGGGAATAGTGTACATAGGAATCTGTACACTATTTCTACAATAATTGTTAGTCTAAAACTATTCCAAAATAAGAGTTTATTATAAAATAATCAAAGAATATTGTGCCATAGTATTCTTATTACATAATATGTAATAATATGTATTGTTTTGTAAACATTAATACAAACTTATGCTATTAAAATAATTTATTTTCACACACTTGGAAAAAACATTATAATTGTCAATTTAACTGTTATATTTATAAATATTTATAATTAAAATCCTATATTACAAAACTCCATGAACTCAAATCTTTCATACTATCAACTTGGAAATTCAATCAATATTTAGGTGTCAGGAACTGAGACAGGTCCGTGGAAGTCAATGAGCCAAAAAAAAAATAAGATGTGGTTCCTGTCTGCATGGAAATGGAGAGAGTGGAAGAGAAAGACAACCATACAATCACACATATAAATGTAAACTGAAACTGTGGTAAATGTACGATGTTACTGTCTCATCAGGGAGGTTAGATTATGTCCTAAAGAAGCAAAACTTCAGCTGAGGTGTGAAGGATAATTAGAAGCCAATAAGTAAAACAAAAGTAAAGGAAGAGAGGTCTAGACAGGGAGAAAAGCAAGTGCCAAAGCCGTGTAATGCAAGAGCAAGATGAGCGCAAAGGCCTGGTGAAGGCCAGCACGGGTGAAATGGAGAGTCACGGCTGGAGGGCTAAGCACTGTTAAGGAGTTTTGTTTTTACCCAAAAAGCAATGAGAAGCCATAAAAATATCGGGAGGGAGGAGGGAGGAGTTGACAATCAGATGTGTGTTTCAAAATAAATCACAGTGCCTTTAGGATGAGTAGTGGATTAGAGATATCTGAAGGCGAAGTGGCTAAACAAGAAAGAAGGCTACTGTAGAAATTTCAAGCAAGATTATGGTAACAAAGTAAAGTGGTGGTAGTGGAAATGGGAAACATTAGACAGATTTAAGAGATATTTAGAAAGTAAGACTAATAAAAACGTGTTGACAGGCTAGACGTATCAGGGAGAGGGAGTGAATAAGGATCACTCCTACTCTCCTGGACTTTCCAACTGGAAAGATAATGGAGTCATTCACTAAAATAAACAACAAAGAAAGAGGAAAAAACATATTGGGGAGGGGGCTTGGGAGTGAGGGAGAGATCAGTTTAGTTTCAGACCTTGTATATGAGATATCTTTAATATATTCCAGAGAGGTGCCAACTTAAAGTAAGATATACAGATCTAGAGCTCAGAGGAGATAGAAAACACTCACACCCTTAGAAAAGCTGACATCTTTATCCTAGAAAAGCAGCTAACTACAATCCTCAAACATCCAAGGAAAATATTAGACTCTGACCATCTGGATTTAGTTAAAACAAAAAGCTGAGAAAAAACACGGCAGTAGTATTTCATCAGCTAAAACAAAAACTACACAGCATGCGAAACAGAGACTTAAAAAAACCTTGTTTCAACGGTATATTTATTATGTCACCAACCATATAGTATTTTAAAGTTTTAGCAGGGCCGGACAATGTCTTTGGAAATATTCAGCACCTGCGCTGGGCAATCAAGTGGCCACTACCCATCCTATTCTATCTTAACTAATTTAAACAGCCACACGTGGCAAGTGGCTACTCGGTCAGACAGCAGCAGTTTAGAGCTTTTTCATGAATTTCATCTAATCCCCAACATCTACTTTGTGAATTAACTAACAGCAGGTGTGAGGGATAGAGGGATTAAAGAAGTAGAAGCTTTCATTCCATTTGCTTATTATTTGAATTTTTATTTTAAGAATGTATCTTAGCTGTAATGCTGAAAATATGCTTAATTTTAAAAGTAAATAATACACTGTACAGAAAAATGAGGAAATACAGAAAAAGAAAAACAAAAATAATCTAGAAACATACCTTTAAGAAATAATCTACAATTTACATTTAGTCAAATATGAAGAGGATCTACATTTTTAGCCCTTTTGTTAGAAGGAGCACCAATGGCTCAAGTTACTCTCTCTGAGTTTTATCACATTTCTCTTCTCCCCCATCCCCAATACTTCAGAAATCCTATGAGAAAGCCATCATCTCTAGAACTCGACTTCAAGGCTGCCAAAAATAAACACTTAATAGTCCTCCTGCTTATCTCCCTTTCACCACCATCACCCTCTGCCACCAATGTCTCACACTTTAACTAGAAACCACAATGTCACAAAATCATTTAGTCACTACAGTGAAAAAGAGTACATGCTTTGGAGTCAAATAACTTTGTGAGTCTCCTTTAATTAGTCCAATTAGTTGCACTAATTACTTCTGCTGGTTTCTACGCCTGTTTCTTTATTTAACGGAAAATAAGAATACCTAAAACACATAAAGCATCCATGAAGCCTAATGCCTAGCCTATTATGCACTTCTGTGTCCTGGTGCTATCCTGGATACTTAATGTAGAGCTTGGAAACAAAACACAGACCCATCCTAGAGGTTATATTCCCCTGGCTTAACCCCCAGGGACTCTACCTGGGATATGAATTCCTGATCCATCCCTTATTAGGTACTTTACAAAGTACTTTATCAGAATGCCACATTCCTCTTCTCTTGAACAAAGCTTTTCCAACCAATGTGCCAAGAATGAATTATGGATGTGATGAAATATTGACCTCCCCACTCCCTGGTCCCCTCAGCTTTCAGAGAGCCAGGGGGTCTGCCATACAAATAATCATTTTATGTGTGCCATGACGCAGAACAGTTTGGAAACCTTGCTCTAACACACTATCTCACGGTTGGAGCTGGCAGCTTCCTTCCTCTAGATGATTTAGGTCTCACCACCAACTCTGTCACTCTTACGATTCTGCTTCAAAGACAGTGGTGTCACAGTTCTCCCAAAGGATCAAAAAGGATCAAGCCTAAACATAAAGGAAACAAAAACTCTCAGGTGACAATATGGCAAAGATGCTACCAAATTTTCACAAAACATTTGAGCAATTTCCAGCAATATCTGCCTATAACTATTTTAATGCAAAAGTTTAGAAGTTATGGAGGAAAGATGAAAGAGAAAGTCACAGAGAAAACGAAAATGTGTACTTTTGTAGAGGACAGTTGAGGATTTGTAAGAGCTATTCAGTGGCTTCCATGACTGGCTAAAGTCTTAACTAAAGAGACACTAAAGAGAACAAGATTATTTTCAAGTTCTTTTGTTTTATAGTCTTTTTTTTCATACTTCCTAGAACTAATGCTGGTGAATATTTGACCTTTAGACCGTTACAGTCCCTAAGTCATCATCATCCATATTTTGTGGAACTACTCTTTCCAGTCTGCACATATATCATTAGTTTTTCATCCATAACCATATTCTCTTAAATTCCCTATTAAATTTACTTACTCCATCCTCAATTTCTTCCTTATCCCATCCTAAATTCATCATTCTGGAATGTATTTATACCTCAAGGCTCTTACAATGCTAAGTCTATTACTTAAAGCCTTTATTTTCACATTTTCCACTCCTCATATGTTATCTCACACACTCACACACAGATTTATATCTACGCCATAGGAAAACTATCAAACAACATTCCATAGGCTTCCTCCAAATTCATTTCTCTTGTCATACTTTTTGATATGATATGAAATCAGGTGTTCAATTACTGAAAATTAATAAAGGAAGAGACCATCTTTACTTAATGTCTGAGAGAAAATCAGGTGAGATACCTACAACTCGTACCAAAAAAGATGTAAAGAAAATATGCTAGCAGCAGTCTGGAGTAGTAGTTGTCTGGATTCAGATAACCCAGGTTCAATCCTGGCTCCACCAGTGTAATTCTGAGCAGATTAGCTTCAGTTAATCATTTAGTTCCAATTTCTTTATCTGTGTGTGCATGCTCACTCAGTCGTGTCTGACTCTTTGCAACCCCACGGGCTGTAGCCCACCGGGCTCCTCTGTCCATGGAACTCTCCAGACAGAAATACTGGTGTGAGTTGCCATGCCCTCTTCTGGGGATCTTTCCGACCTCGGGATCAAACCTGTGTCTACTGCATCTCCTGCACTGGCAGGCGGATTATTTACCACTGCACCACCTGAGAAGCCCCTCTTAATCTACAAAGATGAAAATTTTAGCCAAGTTATAAGGTTGCTGTGAGGATGAGATGAGATGAGATAATCACATAAAGTACTTAGCATAATGCCTGGCACACAGTAAGCAAACAAATGTTATGGTGTCAGATATCAATCTTCTGGCTTCCTCATTACCTTAGAAGGAAACGAATTTAGCATGATTGATTTATTTATAAAGTTATGTTTTCTGTTGCCCCCCCAAAGTAAGGATGCTAGATAGAGGGAAAATTATTTTTGAGCAGAAGACACTGTCACTCTGTATGGACTATGATGAGCTGTATAGTTCTCTTCAAGTTTAAACATTCTATAAAATACGTGTCAAACATTTTAGAATGTCAACCCTTGATCAACAAACACTTCATCAAATCAGCAAATTTCAATATGCACTCTAAACTTACATTAAGTCTGGAAGGATACTAACTTAGTCACAAAAGAGAACTATCATTAAATTCTTAATCTAGAGGTAATATGGAGAGAAAGGAGATGTCAAGATGAGCTGCAGCATGCCAAAGACTTAGGGACCACACCACTGAAACATGCTTTGCCCTTTCTAAATAAGCCGAAGCCCAAAGTAAGTAGATACCTTAAGTGAAAAATAAGAAAATGAAAACAAAGTACAACAGAAGTTTAAACTTTTACTGTGAGCTGTACCCAGTGAGTTGGTGATATTTAATATGTATTCAATAATCATAAACATATCAATTTATAAATCCACTGGATCTCTACAACATTGGCCACAAATAGCTATCCCTAAAAAGAAACCTCAAAACCACAAATCAGGAACTAAATAAGTAGGCAGCCTTACTTCCTTCTCTAGGTCTAGGAAGGAATTTAGAAACACCGAAATTCTGAAGTACCTAGAGATTTCATCACTATAAAGCTAGAATCTCTGCATTCTACTCTCCATGGTACCCAAACTAGCTATGTAGCATTTGAAAAGAAAAAAAAAAAAAGATCCACAGAAAAAAAAACTTTTCATTAACTTCAAGAAGTTTTCATTAACTGAAGAAGACACTGCCTAAGGAGTGGTTTTTAATCTACTGGAGGTTATATATCTCAATTAAGAATTTTCTTCAGAGGGGAGGAAATGCACTGCAACAAAACTTTGCCCATAATATTGGGGGTGGGGATGAGGAAGTCCCCTGAAAGTCACAGACCATGGACTCCCTAAGGCATGACCCAGGATTAGGCAAACTAATTTATCAACTTGAAAAAGAAGGAAAGTAACTGAGGCAGAGGTTTTAACCCAAAAAATAAAATAACGTTAGAAATATTTTCTGTTTTCTCAGCTAATGAGTGTTAGACCTGGTGGCTGGGAGGGAGGGTTGAGCAAGGAAAAACAAAAGTGGGATTAAAACAGTACTGACGTGTAATCTGTTGTCTTCAAATCGAAAGAGGAGCAATAAAACGGCCAGCTCCTGCAGCCTTAACACAGGAAGGATTTAACATAACCAACTCTTGTGCACATTCCCACACCGGTGAGGTTAATTAAACAACAAATGGGAACACACACACACACCTGCCACATTTGCAGGTGAAAGCACAAGTTTAACAAAAGTCCTTCAAATCTTCCATTTTTTTCCTCCTTAAGAACCGACTTAGAGAAATTACACGCTTTAATCTGGGAGAAAAGGAAGGGAGGGGGACATAAATCCTAAAAGGGGGGTGGTTAAAAGGATGTGCAGGAAGTGGAAACTACAAACTTTTTGAGATCAAAGGGCTCAAGAGGGCGGATAAGAACACAAAGGAAGTAATAATAAAGTAAAAGGGAAAAGCGTCTAGAAACTCTTCTTAAAAAAACCAACAACAACAACAAAAAAACCTCTTTCCTTTTTCCAAGACACGTAAACAGTAGTAACTTGGCAAAGAGGAACGGACGAGACGACAGCACAACTTCCTTCCCAAACTCCAGCATTCCTTGGACGTCCTCGCCAGCACAGTGAGGCTTGGGACATTTCCTAGGCAAGGCTCCTCCCTGCACCACAGCCTGAGGAACCTCTAGCAGGGACTATAGCTGTGGGAGAGAGGCAGTGGCGGATGCAGGGAAAGAAGATCAGCAATACAGGCTGGACAGCAAAGCTGAGGGTGGCCCACTCGGAGACTCAGTCGAAAAGACCTGGATCCTGCAATCCCTTTCCCCACTCAATGCATTCACAACAGGGAGGGTGCCGCCCTGGGAAGGCCGGTCCTGCTTCTTCGCCCGGCTGTTTCGGGGGCACACTCAGGGTGACAAGAGGGACGAAGGGGTAGAAATCCAAGGTCGAGTACCTGGGTAGAGAGAGATGGTACACACAGTCTAAGGACAGAAGTGCCCTGTGAAAGTACGGAACAGCGAACCCCAGAGGCAACGCGTCCGGCCGGGCAACCACCTCCAAGCAGCCTTCCCCCGCCTCTTTCCCAGCCGGCCAGCTCCGCCCTCACCTGTCTGCAGGCAAGCCGGCAGCGCTCACGTCGAGGATTATCCCTGCCTCTGCTCCCTGAAGTCGCCTCAGCCCTGGCCAGAAGTGAGCGGAAACGCGACCCGGGCCTTTTCCTTCTTCCCCTCCCGCCACGCACCTCGGCTTCTCCGGGGCGAGGAACAACTGCAACTGTCACAGCCTCACACTGACCAACCTCCGAGGACACTCGGACCGGCAGCCTCTCCACCGGCGGCCTACAGCTCCCGCACCCGGAGCAGCGGAGCCGGAAGTGAGGGGGACCGGAAGTAGCGTTGTCCGTGGCCCTGGACGGCCTCTCTCTCCCTCAATCTGGCCAGCCCAGCCACGTCTCGATGGTGCCAGCGCACCTCCCGCGAGGTCCCCTCTCCAGGGGGCGGGCCCCGCCCCGCCCACTGCGGCCCTAGCAACCACATCCGGGACTCCGCCGGCGCCGTTGCCCGGGTAATTTTCTGGCTGCGAAGGGTGTGAGCCCGGGTCCAGATGTACCTGCCGGAGCTTGCCCCAGGGCAAGCGGGCCTGGTCTTGAGTAGGCGGAGGTCCAGGAGCCCTTAGCATAACTTTCTCACTCACACACCCCAGCCTCACGAGTTAGGTTTTCCCCAGCAGACGGTGAGCCGGTGGCGGGAGGGCGCCTCGCAATCCCAGGAGAGCCAAAGCTTCTTTCTCAGCTGCCGGAGAACACGCAGAAGGTTATTCCAACCCCGCGGGCGTTGAGAGGGTGGAGGCAATGCGGGGTTTAGGGAGCAGACGGGATGCGGGTGCCTCACTCTCCTTCCCCAGTGCCCCCTGCTGTCCACTCACGCCCACCCACTTCTGGACGACCAGACTCCCTTGTTCGGCATCCCTGAGTTATGATTTGCTCTTTGTGATCACTTTCTGCTCTGCTTGCTAGTAGAGAGTGAATCTGTGATACTTTTCTCTCCTGCTTCTCTTTACTGAGATGACCGATTTCTGCTTTCTTTGCTTGCCCCATTACTTAATAGATCACTGCCCTGTCTATAGAAACCGCCGAACAGTCCTCTTGGATCCCATTGTAGTTTCCTAAGTGAAGGCCCCAACCTGTACTACGGCTATTCTGCCTGTCCCCGCACAGTACAGCTCAGCAGTGGTGCTAGACCCCTGAAGCCTATTTGCATACAGTACGTACCGGTGATCCAGCCGCGCTAGTCTCCCTCCCGGGTTCTAGACTGCTTTTACTTTGACAGCCCTGTCACTTGCAGAAATGCCAAAGGAAACAGCGTACTCCGTGGAATCTATCCCTCTAGACCATACTTCTCACCTGCCTTGTCACATTAGCTGACAAGACGTTTTTAATGGCTAAGTGCCCGAAGGCAGAATTCTGCCTCTCCGGATTTGTAGGGAGTTTCAGCATAGTGAACCATACATCCCTGCACAAATACCTATCCCATATCTGTGAAGAGTAAATACACCACAAATGTTTCCAAAGTAAATACCAATATTTATTGTCTGAGATTTCCAGGACACCGTCTCTGAGAAAAACCGTAGTGAAATCCCAAAACATAAATCTGTGGTTGCATGCTGAATAGCTTCAGTCGTGTCCGGTCCTTTACTATCCCATGGACTGTGGCCCGCCAGGTTCCTCCTTCATGGGGATTCTCCATTCAAGAATACTGGAGTGGGTTGTTGTGCCCTCCTCCAGGGGAAATGGATGAATATATATATATATATATATATTCGTTCATTTAGCTTTAGTTCTACAGTTTACTGTGGATTTTCTGGTTCAAACCATTCCTGTTAGTCTTCTCAATTATAAGAGATGGATCCCCATCTAGGATAATTACTATTTTTATTGTAGAGCAACAGAATGGAACTTAGTGGCAAGTACAAGGATTAGAGTCTCCCTGAAGGATGAGTAGGAAGAGGTGGGTGACTGTGCTCAGTGGTGCTAGAACGATGTGTACTTAACTGTTTGGGCTGGCTGGGGCTGTAAGGATTCTTGCTAGCTGTCTCTTGAGTTTGGGGATATCTAACTAAAGTTATCTATTAGACCATTAGGCTCAGAAGTATTTCTGATATTAAAAAGGTAGACACTTGGTTTAGTTATTAGTCCTTAGCTGGATGGTTTTCTTGGCAGCTGCTGGTTTTGATAGAAATTTGATAGAAATGTGATGTGGTTGGAACTAATGCTGACGTCTACTTGGTGAGGGTGCTGTGAGTCATTTTAGGTGCTCTCTGGTCTAGTGTGATTCTGATAGTGTGCACAGTTAGTCCTTATATTAATACCTAGTGTGATGCTGTGCAAGGCTATAGACAGGATTAATCCTCCTATGATTTTTGCTACCCCCAGGGAAACTAGAAAGTAGGAAGGCCTGAAGGATACACTGGAAATTACTTCAGCTGGTGATGGAAAACAGGGAAAGTCTATGCACTTTCTTTGGGAAAAAAGGAAGTAGTAGCTATTATTCTTGGGTTTGGGGAAATTTTTTCATGCTGACTCAAAAGACTATTTTAAACCTAATCCTGCTTAGATGGAGATTTTCTCTCACTCTTTGCTTCCCTCCCTCCCCCTATCCCTTGATCCCTCCCTCCTTCTCCCTTGCTCGCTCTCTCCCTGTTTCCCTACAGTTTGGGGAATTCTTCCTGCCCATTCTCTTTGGAAAGAATAGAAGATTACTATTTTTTTTTTTAATTGGCATTGTGTTTGGAGAAGTATAACAAGAAGGGAATAGCTGCTGCCATATATGCTTATGACAGGGGGCTTATATAGTCATTTACCTTTGCACTGCTATTGGCTATTATTCAGCTTTAGAAAACCAGGTACCATTTATTTGCTTGGCCTATGGGGGAACTGTAGCAGCCTATTTTTTATTTATTGACCAGGAAGAAAAGCAGGCAATGGGTTAAAAGATATTGTTATTTTCCCTTTACAAGTGAATTCAATGGGCATAATCTTTTCTCTTTGCTTTAGATGTTTAGTAGTGTATTCTGTGGAGAAGACAATGGCACCCCACTCCAGTACTCTTGCCTGGAAAATCCCATGGGCAGAGGAGCCTGGAGGGCTGCAGTCCATGGGGTCGTGAAGAGACAGACACGACTGTGCGACTTCACTTTGACTTTTCGCTTTCATGCATTAGAGAAGGAAAGGGCAACCCACTCCAGTGTTCTTGCCTGGAGAATCCCAGGGACAGGGGAGCCTAGTGGGCTGCTGTCTATGGGGTCGCACAGAGTCGGACACAGCTGAAGCGACTTAGCAGCAGCAGCAGCAGTGTATTCTGCTCATCAATGTTATTTCCTCAAAAGAGAGAAGAAGGGGCGACCTTTAGGTCTTTTCTAGAGGAGTTCTGGTAGTGTCGCAGTAATTTCATCACTCTTTATCAACAGCTTCCTTTTCATGAAGACATATTTAGTTACTGATTGCACAGTGTAGTTCCCTGAAAGTAAACCCTTTATTAAAGGGTACTGATTAATGCAATATTTAAATAAGCCCATGAAAAGTAGAATGGGTAGAACATAAAGTAGAAATTATTTTAACTACAAAGGAAAAAACTTATAATTCCATTGTCTACAGTTAGCAACAACATTTTGGTCAATATCTTATGCAAATATTTTTTCTTCATTTATTAACAAACTGTTATTGGGAACCTGCAGTTAGCTGGGCACTAGGCATTGAAAGAATAGCCACGAGTCTCTGCCCTCTTGGAAGGTTGTATTTGTTGGCATGCAGTTTTGCATTTTGCTTTTCCCACTTAATATTGATATATTATGAAATTTCCCTCATATCATTAAAAATGCTCCTTCAGGGGCTCAATAGTATTTTAACATATAGATATTCCTTAAGTTATTTATCTAATCCTTTTTGTTACAGATTTCTCTATAATAAGTTTTCTCTACAATTATAAAACAACCATGTAGGAAATAGTCTTGTGTGGTATAATGCTAAGATGAATTCCAATGACTTTCACCTTGTATAATTCCTTCCTCTGTGATCATGATAGGATATCATTCTATGGTTATATTATGTGCAAGAGGAATTTTGCAGATATAATTGAAGTAACTACTCATTGACTTTGAGTTACTCAAAAGGAAGTTAATCTGACTAGTCCTAAACTGACTACATGAGTGTTATATTTTATTTATTTTATTGAAGTATCATTGATTTGCAATATTATATTAGTTTCAAATGTACAAAATAGTGATTCAATATTTCTATAGATTATACTCCATTTAAAGTTATTACAAAATAATAGCTACGTTTTCCTGTGCTATGCAACATATACTTGTTGCTTATTTTTTATACATAGTAGTTTGTACCTCTTAATCCCATACACCTATCTTGCCCTCCTCCTTTCCCTGTCCTCACTGGTAATCACTAGTTTGCTCTCTGTATCTGTGAGTCTGTCTCTGTTTTGTTATATACATTCCTTTGTTTTAGATTCTACGTGAAAGTGTTAACAGAGTGTTTGTCTTTCCCTGACTTATTTCACAAAGCATAATACCCCCTAGGTCCATCCACATTTTTGCAAATGGCAAAATTTTATTCTTTTTTGTGACTGAGCAATATTCTATTATGTCTTTATACGACATCTTTATCCATTCACCTGTTGATAGACACTTAGGTTGCTTCCATATCCTGGCTATTGTAAGTGATGCTATTATTAACAGTGGGTTGTATGTATCTTTTCAAATTAATGTTTTTGTTTTCTTCACACACACACACACACACACATATATATATATATATATATATATATATATATATATATATATACACAGCTGGATCATATGGTAGTTTATTTCTAGTTTTTTGAAGAACCTCCATGCTGTTTTCCATATTGTTGCACCAATTTACATTTCTGCCAACAATGTACAAAGGTTTCCTCTTCTCCACATCGTTGCCAACGTTTGTTATTGTTTTTGATGATAGCCCTTCTGACAGGTATGAGGTGATATCCTATTGTGGTTTTGATTTGCATTTTCCTGAGGATTACGATGTTGAGCATCATTTAATGTGCCTGTTGGCCGTCTGTGTATCTTCTTTGCAAAAATATCTAATCAGATCTTCTGCCTATTTTTAATTGGGTTGTTTGGTTTTTTGATATTGCGTTGTATGGGCTATTTATATAGTTTGGATATTATCCCTTTCTTGGTCACATCATTTACAAGTAAGCTGTCTTTTCATTTTGTCGATGGTTTCCTTTGCAGTCCAAAAGCCTTTAAGTTTAACTGGGTTACATGAAACTTTTAAAAGCATAGAGTTTTCTCTAGCTGATGGCAGCAGAGGAAATTAGAGAGATTTGAAGTTTGAGAGAGATTTGACATGAGAAAGGTTCTCTGTTGCTGAAATAAAGAGGACCCCAGGCCAGTGCCTGAGAGAGGCCTCCAGGAGCTAAGGGTAATCTCTGCTCACAGTCAACAAAAAACCAGGGGCCTCAGTCCTACAACCACAGAAGTCTAAATTCTTTACCAGCTGAGCCACAAGGGAAGCCCAAGAATACTGGAGTGGGTAGCCTATCCCTTCTCCAGCAGATCTTCCTCGCCCAGGAATCAAACCAGGGTCTCCTGCATTGCAGGCGGATCCTTTACCAACTGAGCTATCAGGGAAGACCACAAATAACCTGAATGAACTTGGAAGCAAATTCTTCCCCAGCTTCTAGATAGAGCCCAGCCTGACTGGCACCTTGACTTCAGCCCTCTAAGACACTGAGCAGAGTAGCTCCTGTTGTGGAGGAAGATTTACATTTCTCTTGCTACCAGTAGCGTGGACAATTGTTTTCTTTATTTGGAGTTCAGTTGGTAAGTCTATTTTAGTGAGTTGCCTAGTCTGAGTCTTTAGCTAGCTTTACCGGTGGTACAGAGAAAGTAGTTCCTAACTGCTAATAAGTAGCACAGCAGTTCTCGACTGTAATATCTTCAAGGGCTTGTTGTTTTTGTTCAGTCGCTAAGTAGTGTCTCACACTTTGTGACCCCATGGGCTATAGGACACCAAATTCCTCTTTCCTCCACTGTCTCCCGGACTTTGCTCAAATTCATGCCCATCTTCAAGGAGTAGCATGATTGAGAGAATTATCACTTCTAAGACATATTAGCTGCTGCCATCATTCCCTGCAAAAAACAAAAAACCCAGCCACTGGACTGTGGGAGAATGGGAAATGCCCATTCTCAATGAATTCAGCTTCATTGATTAGGCAGTATTGCCTAACTTTGCTAGGGAAAAGCCTAGCTTGTCTGATTTGGCATTGGAAATTTCGTTGTTTCAGGAATAAAGATGTAGTGCATCTTACCATGGGAAACTGTAACTTTGACAACTGTTTTAGAAGGAAATATATACTGTTAACTCTCAGGAAAAAAATCCTACTATCTTCCTAAAAAAGTATCACTACTTTCAATTTGATCAAGATAATCATCTCTGATTGTGTGTATTATATTGCTTTATTTGGGATAGGGTATGGGAGAAAATTCAAGTCACTTTTTCTGTAATCCTTATTATTTGAGATGATAGGGTTTATGCCTGACAAATGAAATAAAATGGAAGGAAAGAAGAGGAAGAAAGAAAAAAAAAACCAAAAACAACCAAAGAGAAAGAAGGAAGAGATTCCCTTTTGCTCTTGGAGAGTAGTTTTGCTTGGTTTAGACTTTTCTTAAAAAATTGGTTCTTGCTCCCTAAATTTCTGGAGGTTGGTATCCTTCCTAATAAGAGGAAGGTATTTTTAATTTTTTATTCTCAAATAATGGTATATTTATAGGATATAGTAGAAAAATATGCAGGTAGTTTCCATATATAAGAATTTTTTTAGTTGAGTGGTCAAATCTTGTTTACTTAAAAAGTCAACTCACCCTAAAATTGGATATGAGGTATGGTTTCTGTTTATGTCCCCAGAATTCATAATGGCTGTTCTCCTGTGGAAACTTTATACTGCCTTTTGGGGTGCATGTGGAGGGGGATAGGTTTGGAAAGGCATTGGAAACTCTACGCTAGCTTGGTGCTGGGGGCAGAGAATGTGTAACTGTTAGAGGAGTCATGCCATGCATAAAAAGAATGGTGGACTTGACCTTGGAGAGCCTGGATTCTGAACTGCATTCAACCATGTTAGAACCGTGTGAGCTTTGAAATCCAGTTTTACCTTCCTCCTGAGTTGTTTGGAATACAGGAAGTAAAGCAGTTTGGAAATCAACACCCTCAGTTAAGTTCAGTTCAGTCGCTCAGTCGTGTCCGACTCTTTGCGGCCCCATGAATTGCAGCACGCCAGGCCTCCCTGTCCTTCACCAACTCCCGGAGTCCATCCAAACCCATGTCCATCAAGTCGGTGATGCCATCCAGCCATCTCATCCTCTGTCGTCCCCTTCTCCTCCTGCCCCCAATCCCTCCCAGAATCAGGGTCTTTTCCAATGAGTCCACTCTTCGCATGAGGTGGCCAAAGTACTGGAGTTTCAGCTTCAGCATCAGTCCTTCCAGTGAACACCCAGGACTGATTTCCTTTAGGATGGACCGGTTGGATCTCCTTGCAGTCCAAGGGACTCTCAAGAGTCTTCTCCAACACCATAGTTCAAAAGCATCAATTCTTTGGCACTCAGCCTTCTTCACATCCATACATGACCAGTGGAAGAACCATAGCCTTGACCAGACGGACCTTTGTTGGAAAACTAATGTCTCTGCTTTGTAATATGCTATCTAGGTTGGTCATAACTTTCTTTCCAAGGAGTAAGCGTCTTTTATTTTCATGGCTACCATCACCATTTGCAGTGATTTACACCCTAGGCTCTCATAATTATTATTAAGATCTTTTTTGCAATAACAGCAACAACAAAAAAGACTCCTTTCTGGTTTTATTTCCTGTAATAAAAATTACTTCTTTGATTTGGACAACAAAGGTAGAGGAATTTTGATAAAGTTTTGTGCAAAAAAAAAAAAAAAACAACACAAAAAAAACCATGTGTTATCTTGAAACCTCCAAGGACCGAGAGAAAAACTAGAGGAATGGAGTGTCTACCCTCTCACATGGAAGGAAATAACCCCCCCTCCCCTGCCCGCCCCCGCTCCATTCATCAGATTAGATTGTTTCCTTGGCCTGCAGGAGGCCCAAAGCCTGTGGATTCTAGTGGGGGAGATGCTGCCTGGGAAGGCAGGGGCCAGCCCATGTAGGGTGACCATTCTCACTGCACTATTTAACTTAAGAAGAGTTCTACTTTCAGTATATATTTAAGGTGGGATTCTTGCTATCATTTGAAGTAGGATTTTATGAAATCTCAGAATTCCAAGAATTATACAGTCCATGGAATTCTCCAGGCCAGAATACTGGAGTGGGTAGCCTATTCCTTCTCTAGTGGATCTTCCTAACCCAGGGATTGAACCCAGGTCTCCCGCACTGCAGGCGAATTCTTTACCAGCTGAGCCACAAAATGGTGATGAGGTCATCAAATATTTATTGAATACTTTTTAAGGTGCTAAATACTGCACTAAGTGCTTTACAGGCTCTCACTGGATCTTACTGAATGTGCCATCACTCCATGAGGTACATGCTATAGTTACCTTTATTTTACAAAAAAAAGGGGGTCAAGGCTTCAAAGGCTTAAGTGAACTACCCAGGATCACCTTAAGTACTGAATGGCCGACTCACTTGTCAATTCAGGTGTGTCTGGCACCGAGGCCCATCTCCTCACACTGTGATAAGCCCTTTATTTTACAGAAGTAGAGGTCCTGAGAGGTTAAGACCATGATCTCCCTCCTTCTTTTGTTTTTTTCTGCATTATATCTTCTCAGTACTTTGTTTATTCCCATGCGTTTCGTCAAGTATTTCTGGCCTCTGTGCAACCAGCCAACGTGTCAAAGTGACAAAAAGTTACTAGAGTTTTAAGCAACTAAAATAAGATTTCCATTTTTAAAATTTGTAATGGAATCGATTGGATTTTTTGTGAAGCATTTTCGACCAGACTCCTATAAAGGAGACACTGTCTCCGATGTGCTATTAAAAGTTGGACCTTGTGACCACAGTCTGACTATGTTTTTCTTTTAGAGAAGCCAGAGGGGCAGCCTGTGACTTCATGGGAAAAATAGCCACCAAAGATCTACCCAGCATCATTTTTAGTTCTTTAATTTTGGTAAGCTCACATTTTTAAAACAGATTAAATTTGTCTGATTTAGTCCAGAAGTATATATTACAAAGCATTCAAAGGCAAGCGAGAACTCAAGGGGTCAGAGCGGAGCTCGAGAGCTTTTCACAGAGACACCATTTGGGAGGTAAGCATTTCTTCTGGAAGCTTCAGTTACTATATTTTTGGAAACATGTTCCCATTCTTTTCATTATTATTAAAAGAATAACTAATTCGTGTAAATATTTTTTTGATATTAAGTTGACATATCATCATTAAAATTCCTCTTTTTTTTTTTTAAACGTTTCAAGTGACAGAGGATATTGTCAAGTCTTAGAAGGGTTCTACTATTTTCTTCTCCACCCCAAAGAGACTTGGAAATTAGCGGCTGACGTTTTGCATGAAATTTCTGAATGCTTTTCTTCTTATCTCTGAGGCCTTCTGTGGAGAATTAAGAGGAGGTTGAATGCGCGCATGGATAAAATGGATCATCTTAAAGGATTGAAGCTCCAAAAATACATCAGCAGGACTGGACAGGTTTGACATAATGAGATTTCTATTTTAGCTTGACTTCTGGAACTCTGAATAAACTGAACTGCACAAGGTCCTGGGGAGGAGGTTTCTCTTCTAAAATATTCTAGCTGCAGACAATATTTTTCTTATTCAGATCCTTTCAAGAGATGTATTTATTCATCCATTTCTGCAGAAATAAGACTGTTAGACACTGACCAACTTTTAATATATGCAGTGGCATAGAAAGCAATTTGTATCATACTGGAAAATAAATTTTCCTAAAGAAACAGACCCAGAAAGAGACGACATCTCTACATAAGCACAGGGTGAGATGGCAGAAGCTCCTGTGGATGCCTCAACTCTGCCTGTAACCGTGAAGAAAAAGAAAAGTCTATCCATTGAAGAAAAGATCGACATCATAAATGCAGTAGAAAGCGGTAAGAAAAAAGCAGAGATTGCAGCTGAATATGGAATAAAGAAAAATTCGTTGTCTTCTATTATGAAGAATAAAGACAAGGTTCTGGAAGCCTTTGAGTCACTGAGATTTGATCCAAAGAGAAAAAGACTGAGAACTGCTTTTTACACAGACCTGGAAGAGGCACTAATGAGGTGGTATCGAATCGCTCAGTGTCTGAATGTGCCAGTTAATGGTCCAATGTTGCGGCTAAAAGCTAATGATTTTGCCCAGAAACTGGGTCATAATGATTTTAAGTGCAGCAATGGTTGGCTGGATCGTTTTAAATCCAGGTATGGTCTAGTATTCAGAGCTCAACCTGTAGAAGCCACAGGTGTATCAGTAGACCCTTCAGCTGTCTGGCACCAAAACATACTTCCTTATTATTTAAATGATTATCATCCTAAAAATGTTTTTAATGTAAAAGAGACTGGGCTGCTTTATCGAATGTTGCCTACAAATACCTTTGCATTTAAAGGAGAAACCTGTTCAATTGGCAAGTTATGCAAAGACAGAATAACTCTGGTGGTTGGGACAAACATGGACGGCTCAGAGAAACTTCCTCTGCTTCTCATTGGAAAAAACAGAAACCCACATTGCTTCAGAGGCATAAAATCATTGCCTGTGTGTTATGAAGCTAACAAAATGGCATGGATGACTGCAGATGTGTTTGAACAGTGGATGCAAAAGCTGGATGAGAGATTTCAAGCTCAGCAAAGAAGAGTGGTGATTTTTATTGAATCTTCTCCTGCACACCCAGAGGTAAAACACCTGAAGTCCATTGAATTAGCGTTCTTTCCATCATGTTTATCTTCCAAATTTATAGCTATGAAACAAGGTGTTATTAGAAGCCTTAAAATCAAATATCGACATTGTCTTATTAAGAAATTTCTGAGCTCTGTTGAAGGCAGCAAAGAATTTACCTTTTCCCTTCTAGATGCAGTTGATACATTGCATCTCTGTTGGAGGGCTGTCACCCAAGAAACTATTGTTAAGAGCTATGAAGAGGCAGGATTCAAATCTCAAAGGGGAGAAGGTAAGGAGGCAAATGCAGAGATAGACACTGGTCTTGATTTGATTGCCGACGCCCAGGCGGCAGGAGTGGAATTTCCCGAAGGCTTATCTGTAGAAGAGTATGCTGCCCTGGATGATGATTTGGAGACTTGTGAGCCAGCACCAAGCGATGATGCCGTATGCCCCAAAGAAAGTGAATCAGATGAAACTGGATTTTATGCTTCTGACGAGGAGGAGGATGGTGGATCTCTGGAAAGCGAACTCCCTTTACCATCAAAAAATGAGGCAATAACTGCTTTAGATACTCTGAAAACTTTTCTTAGAAGTCAAGATATAAATGATGAGCTTCATAATTCTTTAGCAGATCTTGAAATTTTTATTAACTCTTTATCATCTAAGTAATTATTTATTGTACAACATCTGAAGATAATAGAGCTTTTTATAATGTATTTTATTATTAATATTTAAGGTATGTAAAGGGAAAATACCTCTTAAACCTAAAAAATGCCTAACTAATAATTTTTGGTTTAATTGCAGATGTCTTTGGTCTCTCTGCAGAGCAAAGTTCCCTAGGTAGATTAACTGATGAGTAAGTAAATGAAAAATATGAATTTCAATTTAGTAAGATTTTAGGGAGCAGAAAATAAATTTCACAGGCCTTATATTTGAAATATATGACATATATATCAAAAACAAAAAGAACTCTCCAACTATTTGATTCACACTGGCTGAATTGGTGATTGCTATTTTCTATTTTTTTCAAGTTCAGATCATGTTGTAAGATATTTTAATTTTTCTACCTCGTCTAAGAACCAAAACATGTATCTATTGGTTAGATATTTATTTTTATAAATATATACTAACTAGACACTGAAGTATCAAGTGCTAATTTTAAATTATTTTTCTCATGACTAATCATCCTAATAAAAATTGTGAAAAATTACTGAAAAAAAATCTGACTCAGTTATATACCCAGATGATTAAAAATATGCATCTAACTTTCAAATTATTTCTGTGTAAGGTCAAATGAAAGACTATGACCTTATCAGGTTTTCTTAAATCATCTATAGCCAGAAGATGATATGGATTCTTCCTAAATATTTGTATGTATATGTGTGTGTGTTTAACAGAAAAGTACATTATTAAAATATGTATTGAACTCTTTTTATATTTTAATAAGATTACTCTTAATAATATGAAGAAACATATGCAGTTACTAAAAAATAAAATATGTAATTCTTAGTTTTCTGATCGTAAGAGCTGAAACTTTTAATCTATAATATTGGATTTTTTTTATTTTACTGAATTTTATTTTCAGGACAAACTGATTGTTCTTTCAGCGTATTTTGATGTTGCTGTTGTTGTTGTTGTTTTCCAAATTCAGTGGGTAGCATTTTGGATTAACTTTCTGTTTGAGGAAGTTTTGTATTCAGAATATTTTAAAATATTGTATGAAATTATTTATATTCCATAAAATAGTGTTTAACCAGTAGAAAAATATAACAATGTGTTTGAGTTTTTTGTTGTTAAATTTTAAATACATTTAAGTTACTACATCTAATTTAGTGTCCCTTTTGACAAGTATTTTGAAAAAGTATAAACATTATACTGATGATTTTTATTCTGAATTATTAGTCTGCCAACACAAGACACATTTGGAAGTGACTATTTATAGAAAGTATTTTTATTTTCCACTGTTGACTTATTTTGCATTTGAGATTTAGTAGTTGTTAAGCCTGAAAAATGTATTAATATTAAAGTTTCTCTTAGAGTAAAATATAAATTGTTTATAATTAATTAAAAGCATTTTTATTAATGACCTGATTTAAAATTTTAATGTGATGGAATCGTGGACGTAAATCATGGACCTTGATCTCTCTTAAGAGTCCCACTTGTAACTAAAGTACCCGGTTAATACTGAGCCTTCAATAACTTTTTTCTCTTTCTTTCTCCACTTCATACCATTTGGATATCAAATATTTTATTTAATCACTCCAGATATTTTATGACATAAGAATTATTATCTCCATTTTTACAGATGAGGGAATTAAAACCTGGAACAGTGATTTGGTTAAAATCTCAGGACTAAAGCTAAAATGCAATAGTTCCCCATCACCTAGTCCTGTGTTCTGCTAACTATATCCCACAGGACTTCTTTTCTGTACTCTATAAAAGAAAATTCTATGGTTTTTTTCTCCTTGAACTTAGGGTTCTGAGGTCAAAAGCATTTCAGAGACTAACCTGAGTCTTTGCTGAGAGCTGTATTCATTCCTCTCTCCTAAGAACGTTGTTGCTAATGAAATACCAGAACTTTCTGATTTGGTACACTGTACCATTTTAACACAGAGGTTCCTTGGAGTTCTAATGAAAATATTTAAAAACAACTTTAATATTCCCAAAGTGTTGAAAGAACCTACTCATTTCCTCTGTATGACATCATCCATTTTTTACTTCAGGGCATAATAAATCTCAATGTGATAAAATAAGACTAAGGCTCCTATGAAGACTAAGAAAAAGGTGCCCAAGTTTTAAATTCAAAGATAAATTTTAAGTTGTTGATGGTGTACACAATTCCATGTAGTTTACAAGATATATAGATTTAGATCATTTTCAGAACAAAACAAAAAAGTCACTTTGCCTAGGACAGTCACTACTGCCTGCCTCACTCCTGATCTGTCTTCTTTTTTTTTTTTTTCCTGATCTGTCTTCTTTCTACACAGTCAGTCGCAAAGAGTCCGAGACGACTGAGCAACTAACACACACACACACACACACACACACACACACACACACACACACGGTCAGTGCAGAGTTGGGACTAAATGTCACTTGTCTTTTCAAAGAAGAACTTGATTTACAATTCATTAGTTTTTCAATTAAATGTGACATTATTCTTCCTTACAAATTCCTGTTGTTTCAGCAATGTTTTTGCCTGTTTCTACTTCATCAAGCAACAAATCTTATGTTGAATTTGGGACACTGTTTCACTCCATCAGTGAGGGGTTTGGTTCAGGATAAAAGAGGACAGTGAGTAAATTAAGGCCTGTTGGGCTTTATGGTACCTGCCTGGCTTCTTATTTGGACCTGAGATCAAATGTTAAACCTCCCTTTTAACATATACAAAGCAGAATAATTGGAAGGGGAAGTAAAGTAGGAGAGGAAGAGTCAAAGGAGAGCTTGCAACACAAATGCCTCAGATTTTACAAGAAGCCTTTTCAGTCCCTCTTCCAGCAGGGGCTCCCTGGAAACTGGCAGAGAGAAGTTTGCCCCCAGGGAAGATAGCACCACACGTCTGCTCAGAGGTTAAGAGTCCAGTGGTGGGTTGCATCTTTGTCAACACTAAAGTTTTCTAGGCTGAGTGCAGGCAGCTACCCTAGTTGCTGGGAAGAGATCTCTTGAGAGAAAGGCCTAGGCTAGGGGCCACAGTATGCATACAGTTAAGTTCTCAGAAAACATTTCAGTCACTGGATATATTAAATCTAGTCATAGTCCTATGCTGTCTTGCAAAAGACATTTCATTTCTCTGAATCTCAGTTTCCTTCATTCATAAAATGAGACTGACACTTCATTTGAATTTATTTTGCAGATGAAAGAAAAATTTGCATGTGAACGCTTTCAGCACACTCGGAAGCGTTCCACAACTATAGCGAGTGACTGAAAGGTGCTTCCAGGTTACTACACCCAGATATGCCCAAGTATTAATATTGTGGTCACTAAACGCAAATGAGAATTTTCTCATTGAAATTTCTTCTGTGCAGTAAAATAGGACAGTCAACATTTCTAGAAATATGCCATTTATCTGTAGAAATAAAAAATTATTTCTGTTTTGAATGAGGGAATTAGGTGACTTAGAAAGCTTCATTTTTTTTTTTCAGTTGATCCTCATGGAAAGCAATTCAATAAAATAAGTACTCATTGCGAAGTAGCTTTCTAAGTAGCCTGTCATATCACATTAGCTGATTGAATTGTACTGTTTTCTTGGGCTGTGTATCTGAGGGTAACCCAGCGTCTGGGGAAAGACTAATAAACACACTACTATTGTAATCTACTTGGGCTGCCATAACAAAATACCATTGACTGGGTGGCTTAAACAACAGAAATTTCTTTTCTCATGGTTCTAGAGGCCAGAAGTCTTGAAATCAGGGTGCCAGCTGGTCAGTTTACGGTGAGGAATTTCGCTGTGGGCTGCAGACAGTCATCCTCTTCCTGATGCTCCTGTGACCTCTGCTCTGTCAGTACAGGGAGAGAGAGAAAGCGCTAGCCCTGTGGGGTCTTCTTGTAAGAGCTCTGTCCCATTGTGAGGGGCCCATCCTCATGACCTCATCTAACCCTGAGTATGTTCTCCAAGCCCCATCTCCAAGTACCATCACACTAGAGTTAGGGCTTTAACATATGAATTCTGAGTCACCCAACTACCCCGTACTGATGAAAGTACAGTTGACCCTTGAAAAACACAGGTTTGAATGCAAGGGTCCACTTAGATGTGGATTCCTTTTGCTAATATGAGTTAGAGGACTACACTGGCCCTCCGTGGGTTGAATGCATGTATACAGAGGGTACATTGTAAAGTTATACACATGTTCTCAACATCCTGGAGGGTCAGTGCCCCTAACCCCCACATTGTTCAAGAGTTAACTTTTCACATATTAATCAGCTTCGTTTTCAATTTGCTATAAACTAAAGGGACATGCATGTTTCAGAACTTATTAATTAGCAGTAGCTATTAGCAAAGACTTTAAAGCTTATGAAACTTTAAGAAGAAATGGGGACATATTTCATGTCCTTGAACAAATGGGAAGACTCAATATTGAAATATGCCTATTTCCTCCAAGTTAATTTCAAACAAAATCCCACTGCAAGTTTGTTGAAAATTTTGCAAAATATTGTTTGAAAATTTTGAAAAAATAATTCTGATTTCTATCTGGAAAAATAAAAATGCTTCAATATCTAAGAAATTCTTGAAAAATAAAAATAGGTAGTATTTGACCTATACCAGAAGTTTTAGCAATATGATGTTGGCAAGAGAATTAATAGGTCAATCAAAAGAATGATATATGATGTCTAGAAAAAAACAAAAAATTTGCATATGATAAAAGTGGTTTTTATTCAGTGGTGAAAAAGAAGGATTATTCAGTAACTGATATTGAGGCAATTGGCTAAGAGAAAAGGATTTTTTAAAGTCGTATTCAAAATGAATCCTAGAAGGATTAAAGACTAAGAAGGAAGGAAAGCAAAAAAGGAAGAAAGGAAGGGTGAGAGAAAGGGAAAAAGAAAGGACACAGAAAAAAAACAAAGAGAGCAAGGAGAGAAACTCATAAACACTAGGGGGAAAAAGGTAAAACTTTTAATAGGGAAGACCCTTTAAAAAATATGACACTCAGGAAAACACTTGAGTATGAAAATATTTTCAGCATCACTAGAAATCAAAGAAATACAAGCAAAATGGGATAGCTTTGTGGGGAAGTTTTAGCAAGTTAGAAAGATTATGAAGAATGATAATACAAAAGAGAGACAGGATAGAAAAATGGGTGCACTGCTGTTGGAAATAAAAATTGATACACTGTTACTATAATTATAGCTGACATGTATTAAATGCTTACTCATTACCAAACTATTCTAAGTGTTTCGCATGTTACCTCACTCAACCCTCAGAATAATTCCGATTATTATCATTCCCATTTTACCAATGAGAAAATTTAAGTATAGATACAGTTACAGGAAATCCCATGGACTAAGGAGCCTGGTAGATTACAGTCCATGGTGTCGCAAGAGTCATACACGACTCAGTGACTGAACAACAACAGCTAATAAATAACAAAATGAACATTTAAACATAGAAAACCTGACTTAGAAATATGTTGTACATGATAAGAATTTATCCTAACAAAACAGAGATAACAAGAATATTTGTTGCAGTGTGTATATAGGGCCATGGGCTTCCCAGTTGGCTCAAGGGTAAAGAATTCGCCTGCCATTGCAGGAGATGCAGGAGACTTAGATTCAATCCTTGGGTCAGGAAGATCCCCTGAAGAAGGGAACGGTGACCCGCTCCAGTATTCCTGTCTGGAAAATGCCATGGACAGCAGAGCTTCGTGGGCTACTGTCCACGGGTTCACGAAGAGCTGGCCACACTGAGCGACTGGGCACGCATGCAACACAGGGCCACAGCCCCATGTCCAAAACCCTGGAGGCATGCACATTTCAGGATTTCTCAGGTTTGGAAAAGACAGCATATGCATATGATTCATATTACATAATGCCCCTGGGAATACTAGGGTGGCATCCCACAACCAAACATTAATAATTTTGCAATGAAACATATTCACTTGAAGTCAGATATGTAAAGATTATAAACAGCTTAGTAGCTTCATAGTTTTTATTGCCAAATAAGTTCGTGTCAGTCAGCTTTTACCACCACAAGGCTACAAAAAGGTTTTCAGAGCTTTTCATATTTCGGAATGCAGATAGCAGATTGCAGTCCTATAATAACTTAAAGCAAAAGACTGAAAACTATCTGAATGTTTTTAAGAATTGATTAAATATATGTTTACATTGATGAAATATCAACATCTAAACTTTTAAGAAATTTCTTTTACTGTGTGTATTTGCAAATTTGCTTGCATGAACTGAAGTGAATATTTTCTAAATTCAGATTTTTCTAAATTGCAAATTCTGGAACTAAAATCTTCTGATTCTCCTTGTTGAACATCTTACTGTCAGCACAAGGCTAGGAAATTCCTTGCCAAGTAAAACAGAAACTATACATAGTACTGAATTGGTAAAAAACTAGACTTACTGGTTTAATGTACTATAAATTATAATACATGTTCATCTTTGGGCATTAATCCAATACAAGTCCAAAGAAATCAGCTTCCCTGATTGGAGAACTCTTGGCCAGTGTGTCAGGGAGAAAAATCAAAAGAATAACAGCCCTATTTCATTCCACTTTTACTTATTTTTTTCTGCATCATCAAATCCCAACAAGATCATGCTTTGCTTTTTAAAGGACTGCTGTTTAATCCCATTGTATCTTTCCAAGCGTACCTATTAAATATAAGCAGTTTGTTGATATAATTAATACTTGCTAAATTGGGGAACTCAGTAATGTTACAGATAGTCTTGTTTCCTGTATTAGGCATAAAGACCAGGTTTTGTTTTGTTTTGTTTTCCTATAACTTCCTCTTTAAATGCCACTAAACTCCCCTGTTGTTAATGCAAAGTCACACCAGTGTTGCTGGCTGATGCCACACCTTATTTTCCATATTGCAAAATAGATAACTCAGCATGGAGATAAGTCATTTTCATGTTACTACCTGCCCCACTGAGCAACCAGTTCCAAAAAAAGATTCAGAATTACATATCTCAAAACTTGGAGTGGTTTGCAGAGAGTTATGTGCCCCACCCTTACACTCTAACTATCTGGGAGACTCTCATACTGTTTGTGCAATGAATAGTCAATTACCAAGTTAAATTAAATCAACCAAATTAGTTACCAAAAATTAAGAAAGCAAAATAAAGCAAATAATAACAAAAAAGACTCAGACCTATGCACTGCAACTATTTTAATTGTTATAAAGTCAGCCAACAATAAACTTGGTAAAAGAAGACTCATATGCAATATCACAATTTGAGTAATCACTAATTTTATATACTCTAATTTTTAATTTAAAAATATAGGGAAGTATAAATATCTACCAATTTATATAATATTATGTTGGCTTCAGATTGCCATATATATCCTTTATTTTCTTAATTTATTCCTAAATGTTTTATAGTTTGATTGCTAGTATGAATGTAATAGTTTCCTTTTTAATTTTCAGATTACTGCTATTGTGTTGTTGTTGTTTAGTCACTAAGTCCTGTCCACCTCTTTGCAATCCCATGAACTATAGCCCACCAGGCTCCTCTGTCCATGGGATTTCCCAGGCAAGAGTACTGGAGTGTGTTGCCATTTCCTTCTCCAGGGGATCTTCCTGACTCAGATTGAACCCACTTCTTCTGCATTGGCAGGCAGAGTCTTTACCACTGAGCCACCAGGGAAGCTCTACTGCTAGTATAGAGACTAGTGAATGATTTTTGACTGTATCTAGTCACCCTTATGGCAGAAAGTGAAGAGGAACTAAAGAGCCTCTTGAGGAAAGTGAAGGAGGAGAGTAAGAAAGTTGGCTTAAAGCTCAACATTCAGAAAACTAAGATCATGGCATCCGGTCTCATCACTTCACGACAAACAGATGGGGAAACAGTGGAAACAGTGTCAGACTTTATTTTTTTGGGCTCCAACATCACTGCAGATGGTGACTGCAGCCATGTAATTAAAAGACGCTTACTCCTTGGAAGGAAAGTTATGACCAACCTGGATAGCATATTTAAAAGCAGAGACATTACTTTGCCAACAAAGGTCCATCTAGTCAAGGCTATGGTTTTTCCAGTGGTTACATATGAATGTGAGAGTGGGATAGTGAGGAAAGCTGGGTGCCGAAGAATTGATGCTTTTGAACTGTGGTGTTGGAGAAGACTCTTGAGAGTCCCTTGGACTGCAAGGAGATCCAACCAGTCCATCCTAAAGGAGATCAGTCCTGGGTGTTCACTGGAAGGACTGATGCTGAAGCTGAAACTCCAGTACTTTGGCCACCTGATGCGAAGAGTGGACTCATTGGAAAAGACCCTGATGCTGGGAAGGATTGGGGGCAGGAGGAGAAGGGGATGACAGAGAATGAGATGGCTGGATGGCATCACCGACTCGATGGACATGGGTTTGGGTAAACTCCGGGAGTTGGTGATGGACAGGGAGGCCTGGTGTGCTGCCATTCATGGGGTTGCAAAGAGTCAGACACGACTAAGTGACTGAACTGAACTGAGTCACATCATCAAGATTTCTTATTAATTCAAGTATGTTTTCTAGTCAGATCATTTTATTATTAAAATTGAAATCACAATCTATTGTGTTTTTTTAAATTTATACTTAGTATTTTATTTTTCTCATCCCTACTTGAAGGCCATGAAATAGTCTTCTGGATTTTCTTTCAGTAGCTTACAAGCTTTGTTTTCATATTTGTATTTATCCTGTGTGTAGCAGAGGCAAAGATCTAATCTAACTTTCTTAAAGGGAAAGTTATCACCCTCTGCTGACTAGTTTACTCTTTTGTAATGCCTTTTCTATTTATAATAAGCTCCTGCAGCCTCATTGAGAGGTCATGTTTAATAGTCTAAACCGTACAATGTCTGAATAATTTTAAATTAAATTAAATTTTAAAGCAGAAGAAACTTAATATTTAAGGGGAAAGGTTGTTGTTTTTCTGCTACTTAATAAGAATGAGGGCTTGTGGACAAGTACAGTTTAATTTTGTTTAAAAAATAAAAAATGTATGTTTTTGCATTCCTGAATTGTAGTTGTACAGTTTAAGTCTATTACAAGGCTAATAACCTTTCACAACAGCCACTTAGACTTAGACTTTGTCATTTTTCCCCCCTACATTTGATCATTATCTGCCATATTCAATTATTCTGTTAGAGAAATCATGCAAAATCCTAGGAAGTCCAGATTGATATTGCCTAATTTATTTTGTTTCTCAGAGAGTTTTCCAAATAGACTCAATTCAAGCTTAGTGACTCCCAAAGAAAAAAAATGGCTGCTTATTCCACAAGAATCTGTCACACTGTTTATGTGAGGTGCTGAGGGTGTAATGCTGAGAGTGAAAAGTGTCCTTGCCGTTATGGACCTGGCAGGCTAGTGGGGGCTGGAGGGGGCAGACCGTACTCAACAGTGACACAAAATATAGAATCACAACCGTGCTGAAAACTGCAGGAGTAGTCCCTGCTTCTATCAAATCACTTCTATAAAATCATATAATGGGGAAACTGACCTAATCTCAAGGTCAGGAAGGAAGTGTCAGCTGAGACCTGAAGTTTGATTAATAAAGAAGTCTCAGTGAGGCAAGGGAGATGAAAGGAGATGTTCTGGGCAAGGACTCTGGGAGGGAAGGAACCTGAGTAGGTTAAAGAACTGGAAGAAAGCATCTCAGGTGAGGAAAAGTGGCATGAGGCAGATAGAGGCCAAGCCTGCCAGGCAGGCCTAGGTAAGCATTCACGCTCTTGTTAAAAAAAAAGAGTAAGAGGAGAAATTGTCTCATCTTTGTTTTCCAAAGCCTCAACCATGTAAGAGAAGAGAGAGTCTGAGGAAAGTGAAGTTTCCTCTACAGATGAAAAAAGATTTCCTCCTGGTGTGGGGAGGAAAACAAAGGCCCTGCGAGCCACACAGGAATGAGCAAAATTATAGCCAAGGCCACTGAGAGGGACATTGTTTGAGGGTCAAGGAGTGACAGGAGCTGAGCTGGCTCTGTAGGTGGCCCAACATCCCTGGGGTGGCCGTGTCTACTGCCCCAGCCAGGGACAGGCATCAGCACCCCTCCCTCCTCGTGGCACCCTTGGGCATCATCTTCTGACAGCAGCCACTACTTTTCTGGTGACCACGGAGAAATGCAATATTCCCTACCATGTTAGTAAGCAAGGATGTCACAGTCATTACCAACTGCAGCCCTCTGATGTGAGCCAGTGAGCCCTCAGGGAACTCAGGAGGGAGAAGAATCCTGGCCAGCTAGCAGCCATCAGACTGCAGCCACTCTCTATGGTGAGCTCTGAGGAAAGAAAGCCCAGGATGTGAAAACACAGAACCGTCGCCCCAGCTAGCTGAGGTGCATATGAAAGGAACGATTTCAGTGGACCCAGACTCCTGCATCTTCCCATACTTAGAAAAGTGCTAAATTCCTTAACTTGGGTTATCTGGTTTTCTTTAACAATAATCTTTTGATGTTTAGACTCCCCGCTATTAGTTTCAAACTTTCTAAAGGAACTGGCTCCTCCCCTCCCCTCTTTGGAACCGTTCTCTCAGGGTCACTTGAGATGCTGTCTCCTGGGCTTGAAGTGCTAAAAATTCCCACTGAATAAAACATAACTCAACTTTCAGGTTGTGAGTATTTTTTAAGTCAACAATTAAGCAACTACAAAGGGACCAGAGCATATTCCTCTCCTCTGCCTGAACTCTACAAGGATCCAGAGCTTTGATACCAGTAGAGGCCCCTCAGGGAGTCCAAATGAATTTGAATGAGTGTCTCCTGGCTCCCGGATCTCCTGTATTGGTTGAGGGTCTGAAGTTTTATTCACTGGGGAAGAAATTATCCTTGAAACTTGCTTTCAAGAAGAAGTAACTTGATTATCCTCAGCTGAAGGACTAGGAAGATTTTGCTCAGTATAGGTGGCTGAGCAGATTAAACTCAGTGACAGGCACTGGGAAGACTCAGTCTGGATACTGAGTGGTCATCCGCAGCAGGTTATCCTCAGTGAAAAAGGCACTGGGAAGACTCAGTTTGAATATTGAGGGGTCATCCTCAGTTTACAGACTGGGAAGACTTTGCTCAAACACGGAGTAAGGTGAACCTGAGTTATTGGGGGAAGACTGGCTGTCATTTTTCCTAGAATTGGTTACCTTAATAGAGTTTGTTGAAATAAAACTGAAATCTTATGAGAGCCTCTGAGCTCTGGACAAGGGGTTCTCTCCTCCTGGCTGACAATGTCTTCCTCATGTGACTGGAAAACATGCAGGAGTGGAGGAGGAAAGACTTCATGCTTTGCAGTTATCCCTGTAAGGAAACTCATTCCCTTAATTAACTGGCTCAGCCAGGGTCTCACATACTAATTGGCCATTCTGCAACATGAGTCCCTGTGGAAGTCTTAATTGCACTGAAATCACCTGAGACACATAAGAGGGGGCTGACACAACTCTGGGGCAAAACCAGAAAAGTTGAACTCTCAGGCACCACTCTGGGCCCATCACACATAATCGTCACTAGCAATTTTATTTTGACAAACTGACTTCACAGTGGGAAATAAAGGTTTGAAAATAAAAGAAAAAAGAACAATACATTGCCAGCCTCTAGCTAACACCACAGGGCTTCCCTGGTGGCTCAGATGGTAAAGAATCTGTTTGCAATGTGGGAGACCTGGGTTTGATCCCTGGGTTGGGAAGACCCCCTGGAGGAGGGCATGGCAACCCACCACATGGACAGAGGAGTCTGGGCAGGCTACAGCCCATGGGGTCGCACAGAGTTGGGCACGACTGAGTGACTAAGCACAGCACAGCTAATACCCCAGCTGGGTAAATATATGTACAAAAATTCCAAGTATTTGCTTAATTGGAAGTTAAAGGAAATCAAGCCCTAAAAATGGAGGGGCTCTTCTATTGTGTACACAGTTAAATTAAGGTTAAAAAAAAAAAAAGCTGGTTTGGTAAAACTTTAAACAAAGCCCTTCTAGAGGGAAACTTGCATTTCTCTATGCCTCTGACTCAACAAAAGAGTCCGAAATGCAGTACTTGGGTGCAATCTCAAAAATGACAGAATGATCTCTGTTTCCAAGGCAAACCATTCAATATCACAGTAATCCAAGTCTATGCCCCAACAAGTAATGCTGAAGCTGAAGTTGAATGGTCCTATGATGACCTACAAGACCTTCTAGAACTAACACCCAAAAAAGATGTCCTTTTCATCATAGGGGCCTGGAGTGCAAAAGTAGGAAATCAGGAGATACCTGGAGTAACAGGCAAATTTGGCCTTGGAGTACAAAATGAAGTAGGGCAAAGGCTAACAGAATTTTGCCAAGAGAACACACTGGCCATAGCAAACACCCTCTTCTAGCAACACAAGAGAAGACTCTACACATGGACATCACCAGATGGTCAACACCAAAATCAGATTGATTATACTCTTTGCAGCTGGAGATGGAGAAAGAAGGTCTATACAGTCAGCAAAAACAAGACCAAGAGCTGACTGTGGCTCAGATAATGAACTCCTTATTGCAAAATTCAGACTTAAATTGAAGAAAGTAGGGAAAACCACTAGACCATTCAGGTATGACCTAAATCAAATCCCTTACGATTATACAGTAGAAGTGACAAATAGATTCAAGGGATTAGATCTGATAGAGTGCATGAAGAACTGTGGACAGGGGTTCGTGACATTGTACAGGAGGCAGTGATCAAGACCATCCCCAAGAAAAATAAATGCAAAAAGGCAAAATGGTTGTCTGAGGAGGACTTACAAATAGCTGAAAAAAGAAGAGAAGTGAAAGGCAAAGGAAAAAAAGGAAAGATATTCCTATTTGAATTCAGAGTTCCAAAAAGTAGCAAGGAGAGATGAGAAAGCTTTCCTCAGTGATCAGTGCAAAGAAATAGAGGAAAACAATAGAATAGGAAAGACTAGAGATCTCTTCAAGAAAGTTAGAGATACCAAGGGAACATTTCATGCAAAGATGGCCACAATAAAGGACAGAAATGGTATGGACCTAACAGAAGCAGAAGATATTAAGAGGTAGCAAGAACACACAAAAGAACTGTATGAAAAGGATCGTCATGACCCAGATAACCATGACAGTGTGATCACTCACCTAGAGCCAGATATCCTGGAATGTAAAGTCAAGTGGGCCTTAGGAAGCATCACTACAAACACAACTAGTACAGGTGATGGAATTCCGGTTAAGCTATTTCAAATCCTAAAAGATGATGCTGTGAAAGTGCTGCACTCAATATGCCAGCAAATTTGGAAAACTCAGTAGTGGCCACAGGACTGGAAAAGGTCAGTTTTAATTCCAATCCCAAAGAAAGGCAACACCAAAGAATGTTCAAACTATTGCACAATTGCACACATCTCACACACTAGCAAAGTAATGCTCAAAATTCTCCAAGCCAGGCTTCAACAGTACACAAACCAAGAACTTCCAGATGTTCAAGCTGGATTTAGAAAAGTCAGAGGAACCAAAGATCAAATTGTCAACATCCACTCGATCATAGAAAAAGCAAGAGAATTCCAGAAAAACATCTATTTCTGCTTTATTGACTATGCCAAATTCTTTTACTGGGTAGATCACAAGAAACTGTGGAAAATTCTTCAAGAGATGGGACTACCAGACCACTTTATTTGCCTCCTGAGAAATCTGTATACAGGTCAAGAAGCAACAGTTAGAACTGGACATGGAACAACAGATTGGTTCTAAAATGGGAAAGGAGTACATCAAGGCTGTATATTGTCACTTTGCTTATTTAACTTATATGCAGAATACATCATGCGAAATGCTGGACTGGATAAAGCACATGCTGGGATGAAGATTGCCAGGAGAAATATCAATAACCTCAGGTTTGCAGATGACACCACCCTTGTGGCAGAAAGTGAAAAGAGCCTCTTGATGAAAATGAAAGAGGAGAGTGAAAAAGTTGACTTAAAACTCAAAATTAAAAAAATGAAGATCATGGCATCTGGTCCCATCACTTCATGGCTAATAAATGGGGAAACAATGAAAACAGTGACAGACTTTATTTTGGGGGACTCCAACATCACTGCAGATGGTGACTGCAGCCATGTAATTAAAAGATGCTTGCTCTTTGGAAGAAAAGCTATGATCCACCTAGACAGCATATTAAAAAGCAGAGATGTTACTTTGCCAACAGAGGTCCATCTATTCAAGGCTATGGTTTTCCCAGTAGTCATGTATGGATGTGAGAGTTGGACTATAAAGAAAGCTGAGCACCAAAGAATTGATGCTTTTGAACTGTGGTGTTGGAGAAGACTCTTGAGAGTCCCTTGGACTGCAAGGAGATCAAACCAGTCCATCTTAAAGGAAATCAGTCCTGGGTGTTCATTGGAAGGACTGATGCTGAAGCTGAAACTCCAGTACTTTGGCCACCTGACACGAAGAACTGACCCATTGGAAAAGACCCTGATGCTGGGAGGGATTGGGGGCAGGAGGAGAAGGGGACAAGAGAGGATGAGGTTGGTTGGATGGCACCACCGACTCAATGGACATGGGTTTGGGTAAACTCTGCAAGTTGGTGATGGACAAGGAAGCCTGTCGTGTTGCAGTCCATGGGGTCACAGAATTGGACACAACTGAGCAACTGAACTGAAATAGCAGGGAGGGAACACAGCCCCACCTATCAACAGAAAATTGGATTAAAGGTTTACTGAGCATGGCCCCACCCATCAGAGCAAGACCCAGTTTCCCCTTCAGTCAGTCTCTCCCATCAGGAAGCTTCCATAAGCCTCTTTTCCTTCTCCATCAGCGGGCAGACAGAATGAAAATCACAATCACATAATTAAATTTAGATTGAAGTTAACTAATTAAACTTTGTTAAGTAAGCTAATAATGCAAGACAGAAAGCTGATTTCTCTCTGTTAGAAGTGCCTCTTCTGGTAACAGGGGGTGTGAGTTTCTGTGTCCTCAAGTGATCTGTTTCTTTTAATTGTTTTGTCACTTTGGTTAAATGAAAAAGTATTGTTTCAGTGACTTACGATCCTGTTGCATTTTTAAACTTTTTGATTTTTTTAAACAAACTTCCAAATAACAAAAACTAAAGATCTTTTAGCCTCCAGCTGACTGGATGCTTCAAAGAAACGTCTCTGAGACCTCTCAGAGAGGAATGCTAACCTATATTTATTTGGGATTTTAAATTCAGAAATATTATCAAATAATTGGAGGTGAAATTTAGGTTGCAATGCATGGATAAATGTCATTAATATAAATACTCAAAAATGCAAATGGAATCTCTAACATCTGATATGTCCTGATATAATGTCATTAGTTGTAATTCTAGTTATTATCCTAAAATGTTGTGTGTTGAAGCAATATACAAGTTTCTTGCTAATTACATTAGCCATGCTATTTTAAGTTCTGTCCTTTATAGATAATCATAATTTTACACCGCTTTTACAAAATGAAGATTTTCAATAAAACTCATAAAAAGAACTTTTGAAACAAGTATAAGTTTCTGATAGCTTGTAGATAATACCACTGAACTGGGTAACAAATGACAAAATTAATTTTTAAAAATCTGATCACTTCATGCAGACATAGGAATCAATTACATGAGACTGAATGAACTGATGAATATAATCTATATCTTTATGACTTTGGAAAATATACTAGATTGAATCTTTGCTTTCCAATAAAACTTTTCTCTTATACTGTGAGCACAAGCTGGTAAAGTATACATTTGAAAGCCAAGATAAAGCACTTTTCTTTTTCTCTCTACATGATCCTGCCAGAATTTGGCTTCTCTAACTGGCTCTCCTGTGGACTTGATGGTTTATTGCAACTGGATTACAACTAGTTGTACTAATCATTGTTTTAATTTGTTCTTTGTTTCCAAATTGTTTATGCTTGTGTCTCTACTACACTACAACTTTGTCAATGTTACTAGCTATATTACTTATATCTTGTCTATTTTATAAGATTGTTTAGGCCTCCAACAACAATAATGATGACTAGGTGACTTGAAGCAGTTGATCAGATATATAGTTTTGTATGCAGTCAGTGATTGTAATAGTGAAACTCTGGATATGGGAAGACACAACAAGGGAAAACATGTCTTGACTAGCAAGACAGGATCCATAGAATCTTTTATTATCTATCATTGGGCCTAGTCCAAAAATTAGCACCTGGAATGGCACACCAATGTGAAATTTTGCTTGCTCTGAGATGAACCTCCCAGCACTGTGGGACAAAAACTGGTCATGATATGTCTCCCAAATATTGGTTGAATTTTGGGCCAAGAGAGGAAACTGATGAATGGGATATTTCCTGCCATATCAGTAAACAAGGATGTCACAGTCCTTACCGACTGCAGCCCTCTTATGTGAGACAGTGAGCCCTCAGGGAACTCAGGAGCGAGAAGAATCCCAGCCAGCTAGCAGCCCTCAGACTGCAGCCACTCCCTCCGGTAAGCCCCGAGGAGAGGAAGCTCAGGATGTCAAAACACAAGACACTGGCTTGATAGCTGAGGTGCATAAGAAAGGAATGATTTCAGTGAACCCAGACTGTTGCATCTTCCCATACATAGAGAAGTGCTAAATTCCTTAACTTGGGTTATCTGGTTTTCTTTAATTAGCAATAATATTGTTATTTTTGTTCAGATGTTCAGACTACCTGCCTTTTGTTGCAAAACTTCTATACAACCTGGCTCCTCCCCATGCCTCCTTCGAGCAGTTCTGTCAGGGTCACTTGAGATGCTGTCTCTTGGGCTTGAAGTGTCCAAAATTTCCACTGAATAAAACATTATTCTCAACTTTTAGGTTGTGAATATTTTTTCAGTTGACACCACCTTGCAAAAATGATCCAGTCTCAGCCCCAAGACCTTGGCAGATGTTACCTACTTTCCCACATGAGCAGCCTAGCTTTCAACTGCCCAAGAGAAGGGTGGATGAACCTTGGAAACTTCTGAGATGGCAGCGGGTGAGGAAGAGAACTCTTCCCTTTCCTGAAATAGGACCTAAACAGAGCTCATTTAAGATCTCTGTAAACTGTCCCCTCTCCTCCCAACGCACCCTCTCAGAGTGGTGAAACCATTTCCTTTATGCTAAGATAAACCTAGAAGAAAAAAGCATGTCTATGCAGCAAATAGAGAAGGCCATGCTGCAAGACATACATCTTTACAAAGCAAAATAGATTTCAGCAGTCTCCTATTAACATTCTTGATTCCCTTCCTGCCACTTCTCTATAAATATTATGACTATTGTGTGTAATTAGGAAGCACAGGTAGAATAATAACCAGGGTTCTCCTAATTTTCTGTTTCAAGGTGTGGTTTTCAGGGACAGCTTGAATTATGTTAGGCCAATGGTCTTATTGGGAATAAACATTCTCCTTGGAATAAAACATCCTCAATACTATTGGAAAAGAAGTAAATAATCCATCTGAAAGCCATGTTTTTTAAAGTTTAAGCCTCAAAAAGAGGATATGAAAACACTTGAGGAGGGGGAAAACATGACAAAAGGCAAAATAAATGTTTAAAAACAAATGATTGTCTAATAAATTACTTCTCTCTCTTTTTTTTCTTATCTAGTATAACTTCCCTGGTGACTCAGATGGTAAAGAGTCTGCCTGCAATGCAGGAGACCCAGGTTCAATCCCTGGGTGAGGAAGATCCCCTGGAGAAGGAAATGGCAAGCCACTCCGGTATTCTTGCCTGAAAAATCCCATGGACAGAGGAGCCTGGTGGGCTATACCCCATGGGGTCACAAAGAGTCGGACATGATTGAGCAACTAACACACATACACATAGTAACAAGATGTGTTGGTCTATATTACAGGGTTCAAGAAGGTGTAGAATAAAAATATATTTTAGGACATGGAAAACACAACAGATAGGATTCATTATCTAATATTTTACCTTGGGTCTTTGGTGTTTTAATCATATTCTGCAGATACCCTTAACATAAAAGATAGAATATATATTTTTAGAACTATTTGCCATTCTCTGTTGGCAACAAATTGTTGCCAACAAATTCTGTTGTCACTTGTGTGTCCAGCAGTTCCCTGCTGGAGTGTCATTCACTGCTTTGTGACGAGCACATTGACAGGAGCAGCCATCTTTAAAATTATTCACTAAATATAAGTTTTTCTTCTCATAGTGCTCCACCTCCACCCTGTTTCATTATCCAGAAGCCAGATTTCTTAAAAACTATCTCACATAATGCCCCTGGTTAGAAGATGGCTGTTTTGATTTTTATCTTTAAGGATCTTCTCCACAAGCTCAGGCAATCTTTTTTCTTTTCTTTTTTTTACTTTCAATAATGTGTGGAAAAGACACACTTTGCTGATCAGCTCAAAAACATCTGTGTTGTGTTGTGCTTAGTTGCTCATTTGTACCCGACTCTTTGCAACCCCATGGACTGTAGCCCACCAGGCTCCTCTGTCCATGGGGATTCTCCAGGCAAGAATCCTGGAGTGGGTTGCCATGCCTCCTCCAGGGGATCTTCCCAACCCAGGGATCAAACCCGGGTCTCCTGCATTGCAGGCTTCCCTGGTGCCTCAGCTGGTAAAGAATCCGCCTGCACACTGTTTATAATAGCCAGGACATGGAAGCAACCTAGATGCCCATCAGCAGACAAATGGATAAGGAAGCTGTGGAATATTACTCAGCCATTAAAAAGAATGCATTTGAATCAGTTCTAATGAGGTGGATGAAACTGGAGTCTGTTATACAGAGTGAAGTAAGCCAGAAAGAAAACACCAATACAGTGTACTAACACATATATATGGAATTTAGAAAGATGGTAACAATGACCCAGTATGCGAGACAGAAAAAGAGACACAGATGTATAGAACAGTCTTTTGGACTCTGTGGGAGAGGGCAAGGGTGGGATGATATGGGAGAACGGCATTGAAACATGTATATTATCATATGTGAAACAGATCGCCAGTCCAGGTTCGATGCATGAGACAGGGTGCTCGGGCCTGGTGCTCTGGGATGACCCAGAGGGATGGGATGGGGATGGAGGTGGGAGGGGGGTTCAGGATGGGGGACACGTGTACACCCATGGTGGATTCATGTCAATGCATGGCAAAAACAATTACAATATTGTAAAGTAATTAGCCTCCAATTAAAATAAATAAATTTATATTTAAAAAAAAAAAAAAAAGAACCCACCTGCAATGAGGAAGACCAGATTTGATCCCTGGGTTGGGAAGATCCCCTGGAGAAGGGAATGGCTACCCGCTCCAGCATTCTGGCCTGGAGAATTCCATGGACTGTATAGTCAGTCCATGGGGTTGCAAAGTTGGACACGACTGAGCGACTTTCACTCACTTTTTAAAAAGCATCTGAGTCTAGGAAACGCCCAGCTCCTAATTAACTGCCCAGAGAATGGTTTCACTGTGTGGGAAATCTGTTAAGTACTTCTAGTGGGTTTTGTGGGACCTGAGGGAGATGATACTACACTTTTAATCAGGCAAACTAAAAAGCTAACACTTTTTAATGACTAAGTGGCCCACTGCTATGAGGAATGCAGATGTTCAAAGCTCTGGAGGGCAACTCTAGAAATCCTAGTCAAGTTCCATAGGCCCAACAGATCCTTACAAAAGCTTAGACTTTGGATAAATACTACCTGTGGGGTTTTCTCTTTTTTTTCTTTTTAATTTTAAGATTGTAAATTTATAGAATTTTTTTTTTTTGGTTTAGTTTAAAAGAAGTAAAAAATGCATTGACATTTGAGATATACTTGGAATAAAGGTAATTTGGAAGTGTCTACACCTCTCCTATTAAACTCAGAGTAATATGTAGGAAGGTTACCTGTAGTTTTTAAATCTCTTCTAATTAATAGTGTCTTCTAAGAATCCAAATAAAGCTTTTGATTTTTTCCAGCAAAAGTACTTGCATATAAAATTTGCTTCAGATTTCAGTACCATATATAAAGTTTTTGTTATTCGAAGCTACACAGCATGTTAAAAAAAGAAAAAAACAAACCCTCGGTCTCTGAGGAGACTAAGCTAACAACCCACCTCTTACTTTTCTTTGTCAAACACTTCAACGTTACTGATAAATACTTAAAGATATTTTAGTAGAACTGTTTTTCTAAACTTGTATTTGAGTTAAGCAATTTGGTCTTTTGCACATTATTTTTAATTTTCTTCTTTGAATGTTATTTTTAATAGCTTGCTTGTGTATTTTAACAAGGAATGACCTCCCCTTGCCAAATCCAACTAATAAATAGGACTGTCTGAGGCCGTGGCTCTTTAGCAGCTGAACGCAGAGTCCAGAATTAGTCCCTGGCTGAATCTCTGTCTCCAGGAAGTGCTCATTTTGACACATGGTGATATTATCATCTGGTGAAGCATCCAAAACATAAGGTTTAAAAACTAAACCCTACAGACCCCAAGCTAATGTCTTCAGAACGACATATTTTCTTTTTTCAGAGCAAAGAAAATAACGATTCAATCATAGAATCATTATAAGTTGAGTTATTTTTTAACTGGAAGGAGGACTGTCACATTGGAATAAGACATTTCGAGAGCCTACTCTGCCAATGCATTGTGTTAGGTAGTTAGAGGGGATAAAGAGTCATTGAAGACCTCATCCCTACCTTGGATTTTGCCATCTGGTCAGGGAGACAGAATAAACATACTGGATAATAAAAGCCGTTGTATGCTAAGTTTCAAGTCAACACAGCATAAGAATTCCTAAAGTACAGAGAAGAGCTTGGTGTGAGCTGCTTTAGGCAGGAAGCTTTCCTGCAGAGGGTCCTAGGCCTAGACAGGTGAAATACAGGGCAATAAAGCCAGGCTGGAAGAATGCAGAGATTTCTAATTTGATATTTTCTGTGCTGTATATAGGGCTTCCCTGGTGGCATTAGTGATAAAGAACCCGCCTGCCAATGCAGGAGACATAAGAGACGCGAGTTTGATCCCTGGGTTGGGAAGATCCCTTGGAGGAGGACATGGCAACCCACTTCAGTCTTGCCTGGAGAATCCCATGGACAGAGGAGCCTGGCAGGCTACAGTCCATAGGGTCGCACAGAGTTGGACATGACTGAAGTGAGTCAGCATGCACACATGCAAGTGTTGTATATAATAAAGGAAGGGTGTACATTTACAGTATCTCCAAATGCAGACTGTAGAAGACAGGTCCATGAAGCTGCTGGGACTTTGTACAGGTTGTGGATAAATCTACAGGAAGCCACCCTTGGGTGCAATAGCTCCAAGGAGAAATTGCCCTTCCATTCCATATGTGCATGGAATCTTCACAAGGAAACCAAACCATAATCAAAACAGCAATTCCTGCCCTAGATATGAAAGAAAAAGTTAGAGGGGACCTAAGCTTGTGCTTCTGTAATAAATCTGAGGGTAGGGTTGGCTGAAAGATCATGTAAGGAAAACCCGAATCCAGAAGAATGTTGAGGTCAGTGAAATTATTTTGGGAGCTTGAAGTTCATATCAAGTATGTTAAGGAGTGGCTGGAAAGGCATCTGGCTCGTGTTACTCAGCAGCAAGGTGACTTACAGGGAGCATGAGGCTGCCTGCATGCAAGGGTGGGAAGAGAGCAACCCCGGCCTCCACCCCCCGCCACTCCCTGCCCCACTTCAGTTACTACTGGGTTTACTTGCTAGTGATTTAGTTTCTCAGTAACTTTAACCTTAACCAATTTAAGAAAGAAAGCTATTCTAAGTAGTCTAGTCAAAATCAGATCCCACTCTCCACCCCCCAATTCCAAACCATTAAAATTTAAGGCTCTACTTAAACCAGGTTTGTGCTAATCATAGGTCTTATGTAGGTGAAAAAATCACCAAGTTAATGATGGATCTAGGGAGCCAAGGCTAGATCAGTTCCCAGATGGAAGTGGCAAGTTTCCTTGTCGTCCCCCAAACTTCTATTTCTGCCCAGTAGTAGTAACACAAGCTACCTACGTCGGAGGCTTCCAATGTGCTGACACTGTGCTCAGAATTTTATGTTCCTTATCCCATAAAACACCTGAAGAGCAATAAACCTGTGAGGCAGATAGTGTCCTGCTATCACACATGGAAAAACTAGTAAATGGTCAGGCTGGGAGGCAGGCATTTTAAAAGATGACTAATTCTGTCCCCCCACATCCTTGCCTCCTCCTGGAATGCCCTTCCCACTCCACTCTGCCCACCCATCCTGAGTGAAGGCCCAGCTTACATCCTGGGTCCTCTGGTAAATGCTCCCGCTGCCTACCTTGACCCCATCTCAGAACAGCACATTGGTAATACATGGAGTAGTGATTTCATAACCTAATCAGAGTTAAAACATATTGAGGACTTACAGTATACGAGGAATTGTTCTAATAACTGTATATGGATTAACTGACTTTGCTCTCACGGCAAGGCTATGAGGTCATATGAGGTCAGTGCTTTTACTATTTCCGCTTTAGAGTTGGAAAAACCAAGGCAGAGGGAGGTTAAGTAACCGTCCTAGGAGCACAGCATTATTGAATCACATGTGTGAACAGGTAAGGGCTTCCCAAGTGGCGCTAGTAGTAAAGAATCTGCCTTCCAATGTAAGAGATGCAAGAGATGCAGGTTTGATCCCTGGGCCAGGAAGACCCCCTGGAGGAGGGCATGGCAATCCCATGGACAGAGGAGTCTGGCGGGCTGCAGTCTATAGGGCTGCACAGAGTTGGACACGACTGAAGCGACTTAGCATGCAGGCACATACATGAACATGTAGAATAGTATCTACAGAATAGTATCTGGTGTATCAGTATGTGTGAGTATGTAATAATACCTATTATTATTGTCTCATTCTACTTCCTCTCCAAAAACATTCTGTCTCCATTCAGTCAATTCATCTTTCCAGGAAAAAAGTAATGCATCTTCAAAGAGTCAAATGCTGGTTATATAGAAAGTTTCACAGCTGTCGTTCATTTCATCCATTTAACCACTATTTACTGAACACCGACCATGTGCCAGGTACTGTTCTAGGCCTCAGGATACAGCAGTGAGCAAACAGAGGGCGTCCTCATGATAACCCTGGAAAGGGACTGTGTTGGCGCCATTGTTACAAATGATAAAACAGGCTTACACTGGCCAGCTGAAGGCTCAGGGTTTAAATTTAAATCTCTCAGAAATTCTGGGTCTCACCCCACTATGCTCAGGAAATAATGCTACTTCAGCCTACTATTCCCTTAATATAAACCCTTCTCCCCCATGGGACACAGTGTTTGGAAATTAGGAAGCTATTGTTTCTCTTCCTCACATTTAGGTTACAGCTTCCCAATAATGTCATCATCACCCCAAAACAGTACTTAAAGAATATATGCACCCCAATGTTCACTGAAGCAGTATTTAAAAGGGTCAAGACATGGAAGCAACCTAAATGTCCATTGACAGGTGAATGGATAAAGATGTGGTATACATACAATAGAATATTACTCAGCTATAAAAAAATGAAATAATGCCATTTGCAGGAACATAGATAAATTTAGAGATTATCATACTAAGTAAAATAAGCCATAGAGAAAGACAAATAGCATATAGTGCTTATATGTGGCATCTAAAAAAAATGATGAACTTATTTATAAAATGGAAACAGATTCACAGACATAGAAAACAAACTTAGCATTACCAAAGGGGAAAGAGTGCATGCTCAGCCACTCAGTCATGTCCAACTCTTTGGGATTAACATATACACACTACTGCAAATAAAACACTAAATGACAAGGTCCTCCTGTATAGCACAGGAGACTTTATTCAATATCTCTTACTGACTTGTAAGAATTTGAGAAATATATGCATGTGTAGCTGAATCACTTTGCTGCGCTCCTGAAGTGAACACCACGGTGTACATCAGCCATACTTCAGTTTAAAAGGATACATGCATGCTGAGTCACTGGCGACGCGGCTCCCCTGCAGCGTGCCTGCTCCCCAGGAAAGTCTTCAAGCAGGTGAACTGTTGGGGGCGGGGGGAAGCAGAGTCTTTCTGGTCTGTGTGTGTGGTGGGGGGTACAGTGGCCTTGAGCCCCAGTCACTCTGCTTTGCCCTCAAATCCTTAAGGTGACCTCCAATAATCCCTCAAGGAACTCTACTGTGCCACAGGACACAAGAGAAACCATTGTGATTGAAGGGAAAGCTCTGTCTGGGAAATCATAAAGCCTATTTTATTAGCATTTTGGGTTATTTATTTAACCAACACCCATGTATCATTTACTATGAGCCAGACACTGTTCAAAGCATTTTACAAATCCTAACTTCTGTTAGATCTTGATTTGAGCCCTAATTTGCTTCTTACAAGTTGTGTGGTTATGGTCTAATCATTTGACTTCTTTGAGCCTCAGTTTCTTCATCTGTTAAATGAGAATAATAAAACCTGGCAAACTGCAAGAATCGAATGAAATGTCACCTGATAGTGCTTTAGAAATTAACAAATGTGAATTATTCTCATTTTCTGAGTCACTGTCATTTTGGTAATTGTTGCTATACAAAAGAGTTAGATGTTTCTCCTAGGAGCTCCTGATCTGTGATGCCAGGAGAGGACTTAGTCAAGGCCAAGCTGTAGAGACTGGGCAGTAGAACCAGAAATTGCACCTCACGTTTCAGAAGAGCATGAAATAGTAAGATTTCAGTTAGAGTTAATCTAGAATGGTGGGTATATGTGTGTGAGTGATTACTATAATAAACCTGGTCAATGTTTAACCCACAGGAGATTGGTCCCCTCATCATTCCCTTATCTTATTTCCACTCACCTTTCAGGTTTCAGCTTAAAATTGCTTCCTCTTGGAAGCCCTCCTGATTCCCAAGACCTGTGTAAGGGATTTTTCGTGTGCTCCCACAGTGTTCTATACTTGCCAGCTTCTTTTCTTCATGATTTTCTTGTCTAGATCCTCAGCCAGACAATAAGCTTGATGAGGAACTAAGCAATACCCATGTTTTTTAGCCTTGTACAATATCTAATCCTGGCACTTTGTGGGACCTCAATAAATAGTTGTGTGAAAAGGTGATTGTGTATCTGGACTGAAGAGGTGGGAGGAGCTTAGGTTCCTGATATATTTCTAGGAGACTTCCAAAAATTTGCTTTGCCAAGAATACATATCTTTTCTTATTATCATAAAACACATGGGGATCACATGTTCCTAAGATGACTCTGAGACCAGGCCAGTGCCCAAGGTCACACTGGAAGTGCTCAGAAAATATCTTTATCTCTGATTCCTAGGTGACCTTTGCCCACTATTAAAGACTTTCACATGACAGATTATTCTTGATGGTGTGTGTCTATCATGAAGGCTTAAGTCCAGTTTGGCGATTTGAGCAAGATGGGAGAGGTTCTGCTTTTTAAGAACTCAGCCTCCGAAGTGTAGACAACCTTGGGAGAGACTGGAAGGAAATCCAAACTGTTTTATTGGACTTGTTGGGGACGTATGAGTATCCTTGTCAGCCTCAGAAGGGTCAGCGCATATGCTGTTCACTGAAAAATTTCATCCATTGCAAAGAGATGAAGTGGTATTGAGAATGAAATGAAATGCCATCCCCAGTGAAATGAAATGTCTGGGGGAAGGAAAAGGCGGCTGACAAGGATGACAGAGTTGACAGTCGTGGGCAGACAGCCGTTTAGCATAAGTTAATTTACTGGCCAGCTCAATTCAAAAGGATGCTTATGTCTGGCTCACACTATGATATATTAGACTGTGACACGATAGTAGGAGGAGAGAGAAAAGGGCCATTTCCAAGGACATAATATATTTTATGTATGATTTGCAGAAGCATAAAAAAGACTAAGATGAAACTGCTTTTCATCTTTTTTAGACTCCTTATCTCCTTGTGTCTACACCATCTCCTTCTCTGGAATGCAGGATTCAACAATTTGATGCATCAAGTTAAACTATGTATCTCCATGGAGGTGAATAAGAGAGTTCACTGGAATCAGCCAAGATACACGTATATCTTATCCCGGCAAAGGTAAGTATGTGGTTAGTTTTCCACGAGTTAGAATCAGAAAGCAAGTCAGCCATGTAACAGACATATCTCTTTGCACTGGAGATTGGTAAACAAAGCCTCTGGGTGTAATTCAGAAACAGTTCAAGTGACCTGAATAAGACCTTGGTTTCTAAAAACCTGAAATTATTCAGAAAGACTAGATGACAACCTGATGTAGTGCCTTTCTAATTGTCAGTAGCTGACAAAAATAATTTCTAGTAAAGCACCGGAAAGTTTTGACTTTTCTCCCTAAGCTTACAGGGATAGAAGCACAGAAGCAATTACACAGATGAAATATCAAAGAGGAAATGACAATAAAACATGATCAGACCGTAAGCCACTCCCCTTGGAGCACCTTGGACAGAGTAGATGTTCAGCTTCCTTTATACAAGGAGGTGAGGGTGTCCTTCTGAGAGAGGACTGGGGTCTGTTGACATCTGAAACTGGTTGGAAGAACGATCCAGGGACCCTGTCCTCGCTGTTAGCTGTCACATGCTGGTCAATTACAGTAGAGGCCCAGGGAAAAGAAACGCCAATGCCCTGGGCAGGATGACTATGCCCAGCCTGGGTATGGCTTCCACCTCTCCAGCCTTTATACCTGCCTGATCCCAAGGTGCCTGGGGAGCACTCAGGTGCGTGGGACAGGTGAAGTTTTTGCTGTTATTCAGTCAATAAGTCATGTCTGACTCTTTGTGAATGCATGGACTGCAGCATACCAGTCTCTTCTGTCCTCTACTATCTCTTGGAGTTTGTTGAAATTCATGTCCATTGAGTCACTGATGCTATCTAACCATCTCATGCTCTGCTGCCACCTTCTCTTTTTGCCTTCAGTTTTCCTCAACATCAGGGTCTTTTTCACTGAGATGGCTCTTTGCATCAGGTGGCCAAAGTATTGGAGCTGCAGCTTTAGCATCAGTCCTGCTAATGAATATTCAGCGTTGATTTCCTTTAGGATTGACTGGTTTGATCTAGTTGTTCAAGAGACTCTCAAGAGTCTTCTCCAACAACCACAGTTCAAAAGCATCAATTCTTCGGCGCTTAGCCTTATTTATGGTCCAATTCTCACATCCGTACCTGACTACTGGAAAAAACATAGCTTGGCTAAATGGGTAGGGGCTACAGATAAAATACCTTGCCTACCGATGGCTGTCATTTGATTTGCAAAGAGTCCACGCTCTTGAAGTTTTGGATTGAAATGTAAAATGGGATCATGTTATAAATGCACTTCAGGAGTTGATTGTGTAAAGGACACCCAGCGGACCTTCCCTCAAGGGCAAACTCTCTTACTGTAAAGCAAAACATCACACATAGCAATATTTTAACCAATATAGCCTTTACACTTGACTTTTAAACGGCATGTTTTCTTGTGGTGAAAAACCTTTATGCTCTGAAATCATTTCTGGAATTATTTTGTGTTGCAAAGCAATAGATTAATAAGTCATTAAATGTAAAGTATATTCAGTATTTTTTTAAGGTATAGAACAGCAATAAGTTGCCCTCTCTAAATTCTGTGAGGTAGAAATCTATTTTTGTTATTATTTCATTAAAGAAATACTAATTTGACATACAAAAAGCAAAAAGGATATTGTGTAAAGGTCAGTTGGTATAGCCTGACAACAAATACAAGCGAAATATAATTTTACAAACGTATACCTAGTGTTTGACTTTAGGAGAATTGCAACATGAAATTTTATTTTATGGTATTACATTTATATAACTGTTAGTGTGTTGTACATTTGTCAGCTTGTGGTTATATATTCAATGAGATACCATGAAACGAGCAGAAATTTTCCATTTATCATTATATTTTGCCTTTATCATTCACTATTAAACTGTGTTTCTCTAAGATTTGTTAACAAAAAATGGAAGTAACACTCTTCGTGGCATGTCCCTTAATTTGGACTGTTTCATATAAACTGAAACAAGTTCAGTGAGAGCTCTGATGCCATACTTATTCCTCACCGGACCCCGAAGAATCCGGGCGTGGTAGGACCCAGGTGCCTGTGCATGCGTGCCTGCTAAGTCACGTGAGTCGTGTCTGACTCTCTGTGACCCTATGGACCGTAGCCTCTGTCCATGGGATTCTCCAGGCAAGAACAATGCAGGGGTTGCCATTCCCTCCCCCAGAGGATCTTCCCAACCCAGGACTGAACCCGTCTGTTACATCTCCTGCCTGAGCAGGCAGGTTCTTTACCACCAGTGCCACCCAGAAGCCCCCAGGTACCTATAAGCCACTCCTATTCAGTGACTCCCCTTAGCTGGGGCTGGGCGGCTGGAGGCCAGGGCCTCAGCTCAGGGCTTGCTGGGTTTGTGGGGAAAGATGCTTTGGCCTGTGAAAACTGCCCTTAGATCAGCGCTGTTCTATTGCTGAGCATTTGGGAACCTCTGTTCTACAGCATATAGATAAAGGTCAAGTTTACTCTAAATTGTCAGTGATCATGAGATAGCTGGCTGTAGTAAGAATGCCAGGGTCATCACAAAGAGGAAATTAGTTTCCTATCTTTTAAGTGCATGTGCATGTGCGTGTGAGTGTGTGTGTGTGTGCGTGCGCGCATGTGTGTGTGTGTGCGTGTGCGTGCACGCACATGTGTGTGCGTGCGTGTGCATGTCTGTTGCTCAGTCGTGTCTGACTTCTCAGTCAGGCTTCTCAGTCCATGGGATTCTCCAGGCAAGAGTGCTGGAGTGGGTTGCCATTCACTTCTCCATTATAAATGCATAGTCTCCCCTTTTGTCCATTTTCTGCAATAGGTCACACATGGTAGTAGGTTGCATAATGTGCCCCCCCAGAATTTATACGCACCCAGAATTTCAGAGTGTGGACTTATTCGGAAGGAGGGTCTTTGCAGATGTAATTGAGGATCCTGAAATGAAATCATCCTGGATTTAGAGCAGGCCCTAAATTCAATGACCAGTGTTCTTATAAGGAGAGGAGAAGCTGTGCCTGGAACTTAGGCACATCATACCTAAGTAGGTTCATCATACCTCAACAAACAGACACACTCACAGAAAAAGAGATCAGATTTGTTTACCAGAGGTGGTGAGCGGTGGTTGTGGGGGTGGGTAAGTGGAATTGGATGAAGGCAATCAGAAAGTATGAAACTTCCAGATATAAGATAAATCAATGCTGGGGAAAATGCACAACATGATAAACATAATTAACACTGCTGTATGCTGTATGCTATATGTATGCTGTATGCTATATGAGTTGTTAAGAGAGTAAATCTGAAGAATTTTCATCACAAAGAGAAAAGTTTTTTGTTTTTTTTTTTCCCTTAATTCTGTATACTAGGTGAAGGATAGTCACAATTTATTATGGTCATAATTTCATGATGTATGTAAGTCAAATCATGACCCTGTAACTAACACACTGCTGTATGTCAATTATATCTCAATAAAACTGGAAGAGAAAAATTCACACACACAGAGAAAATAAAATAAAAAGAGGGAAGGAAACCAACAGACATGCAAAGGAGAAGGCTATGTGAAGACAGAGGCAGACAGAAGTGATGCTGCCACCGGCCACAGAACGCCAGGGGCCTTCAGAGGCTGGAAGACACAAGAAAAGCTTGTTCCCTGGAGCCTTCAGAGGCAGCACGGCCCTACCAACACCTTCAGTTTGGACTCTGGTCTCTGGAGTGGTGAGAGAATAAATTTTTGTTGTTGTCTCTCAAGTTAGCAGTCCTAGCAGAGTAATACAAACGTCTTCTGCCTTTTGTGACTCAATTCTCTTTGTGCTCTACCCTTGGCCAGGATGAGGTTATTAAACGCAACAAGCGAATCTTTGGGGACTCTCTTTGTTGACTAAGGACTGCTTCTTCACAAACCCTTGCTGGTTTCCAAACTCCATTTGTCGGTCATCTGTCATCATCTTGACTCCTCACCTTGTGCCATTTACTTCTGTTTTTGCTTCTGTTTCCTTGTGCCCTGAGAGTGTTTGTACAGACGGGTGGATGCCTCATCTGCTGTCCTTTTGCCCATGTTAACGCCTGAGGAGACTGAGATGAACTGAGAGGGTTTACTCAGAAGAATCAGTTACTCTCAGGCCTTCTCTAAGACATTCTCGCTTTTACTATTCATCTTCTGACGTCAGCAAACAGGCATGCCACTGATATTTATAATGACTGGCCCATTTCAGAGACTTTTTATTTTACCCAAACAGCATCTCCTTGTTTGGTAACCCCTTCTGGGCTGCTGCCTGTCTGCTCTGGACCTTTAATAATTCCCCTACCAAATTCAAGGCTGAAATCTGACCCACAGCTCTTTTTAAAACAACTCACATCCTAACTCAGTGAAGAAAGAAACACAAGCCCCAGGTAAGGGCTTGACCTGGTGTAGGAGGGCTTTATGTGCGTGTAACATCATGGATGATTCCCAGGCAGCGCTAGTGACACGGAATCCACTTGCCAATGCAGGAGACGCAAGAGACACAGGTTCGATACCTGAGTCAGGAAGATCCCCTGGAGGAGGAAATGGCAACCCACTCCAGTATTCATGCCTGGAAAATTCCATGGAGAGAGGAGCCTGGCGGGCTACAGTCCATGGGGTCACAACTGAGCACACACACAGACACATTATCATGGATCCACCTAACAGGAAGAAGAGAGGTCACTTGGTCTTCATTTCCAGCCCTCTGGCTCTTTCCAAATGCTGTTCCTCTCTCCTCCAAGGCCTTCAGGGCACAGACAGGGTTGTTTCCATGCTCAGACTCTGAGAGTTCTCCAGGTAATGTGAAAACAAAGGAGAAATACTTCCTCTGCTGTTGCCAAGAACTATTTTGTCTTTTAGGTAATAATGCAGAGGGGAAATGAAGCCACCCATGCAGCAGACAACCCTCAAATTCTTCTGTCCCTGGCTGCCGACTCTTCTCTGGTCCCCTCCCCTTCCGGCATGTCCCCTCTTGTCTCCCTGACGCCAGTCCCAAAAGGGAGCCTGCCAGAGCCAGGGAAAACTGTCCCTGGAGCAGGGGCCGTGGAGTCGTTGGACTGTAGAGAGATCTGAAGGGCTTGCAGGAAGAAGACTGGGCAGCAGGGGTGATGGGGATTCTTGGGGAGCTTGAGGCAACAGCACTGTCCACCAGCATGTGAAAGTCGTGTCCGACTCTTTGCGACCCCACGGACCGTAGTCCATGGAATGCTCCAGGCCAGAATACTGGAGTGGGTAACCTATCCCTTCTCCAGTGGATCTGCGCGACCCAGGAATCGAACCAGGGTCTCCAGCATTGCAGGCGGATTCTTTACCAGCTGAGCTACCAGGGAAGCCCTGTCCACCTGTATTTTTTACAACAGGTCGGACCATGGGAGGGCGCCACTGGGTACCAGCCCTGCCTCACTGTGTGAAAGTGAAGGTGTGGCTAACTCTTTGCGACCTCATGGACTGTAGCCTACTAGGCTCCTCTGTCCATGGAATTCTGCAGGCAAATGTACTTGAGTGGGTAACCATTCCCTTCTCCAGCGCATCTTCCCAACCCAGGGACTGAACATGGGTCTCCTGCGTCTCCTGCATTGGCAGGGGGATTCTTTACCCTCTGAGCCACCAGAGGAGCCTGCCCCACTGTGTGACCAACACGAAGTGATTTAACCCTACTGAGATCCAGATTCCTCCAGCATCAAAGGAAGTGTATTTGTCCTGTCTGCACATCTTCATAACAGGTCACAGTCTGTGATGGATGCTTACTGCTTATAGCAGAATTTAGACTGATTTTACTCTACCTTTGTGCCTCAGCTGGTAAAGAATCCGCCTGCAATGCGGGAGACCTGGGTTTGATCCCTGAGTTGGGAAGATCCCCTGGAGAAGGGAAAAGCTACCCACTCCAGTATTCTGGCCTGGAGAATTCCATGGACTGTATAGTCCATGGGGTCACAAAGAGTCGGATATGACTAAGTGACTTTCATGTTCACTTTCACTCACAGGGTTGTGGTGAAGATCACATGAATTGTTACAGGAAGGGTGGTTGAAAGCATGCCTGAACCATAATAATAATTAGGTGGTACTGAGTTGGCAGCTACCTAAATCCCCTAAGTTGAATGAGAGGCTCTGAGCCCCAGTAATATAAATGAAAACTCCCCAGCTTGACCAGAAAGGGAGGCTGTACTTTTGCTTGCTAGATATTTCTATTATTAGATGCTGATAGCTACCAAAACAAACAGAAAAGGCGAAAAGGGTTATTTTCCAACACTTACATGCCTTCTAAAAAAAACTTTCTGATTTTTTTTTGGTGGGGGTGGTCATCAAATACCATGCAACCTCTTTTCTTGTCAACTTTGTGGGACTTTTGGCAAATCACCTCACTTCCCAGAGCCCTACTTTCTCTTCTGTTAAATGGGGACAAACACTTGGGAATCAAGCAATATAAAGTAGATGGAAGCCCTTTGAAAATGAGAAACACTGCATAAATATTAGGAAGGAAGACATATTTATGATTTATTAAGTATGTAAGCACAAACTTCTTTTTAGGATTAAAAATACTCCCATAAGACGCCTTAAAGCCTTAGGGTAGACAAAGACCTATGGAGATACTGGAATGGATGGGGGCCTGTGTATCATGAAGGTGAGTTGACCAGAAGACTTAAGAGTGACAGCAATGGTATTCACATTCAGAAGAGGTTAGAGAGGTTTCTGTCCACATGTTTTCCATCTTCACTGAGGACAGACAGGAGTAATATTTCTGCTAATGAGGACTTTAAAAACTTGAAATGCACGGCTCAGTCTGCATGGGGTTTCTTCTGTGGAGGTCTGTAGATCCGGGGTTTGCAAGGACTGAGGAGAGCTGGGTGAGAAATGGAAGGGAACCACCCATGCCTGGAACATCCCAGTCGTTCCCAAACAGCCATGTCCACACCCACACTTTTCTTGAACAAATTTATATTTTTGTCTTTTGTTGACTCATCAATTCATGTGCATCTTATGTCTAAATTAGCATTCCCATTTATTCCAGGGTTGTTATGTCTACAGGTTAGGAGCACAGACTCAGGAAGCCAGGTTCCAATCCTGATTTTGCCACCCTTTCAGCTGTGTCACCTTGGTTCATTACAATAGCAATCACTTTGCTGTACCTTGGTTCCCTTATCTGTAAAATGGAGATAATAAAGGTCTTACCTCAAAGGTGGTTGTGAGCATACTTGGCACGGAGCAAGTGCTCAGAAGTGGTAGCCGGTGTTATCCTAAAGCCCTCTCTTCATGGATTCAAAGAGATCTCACCCTTGAATATTTGTTCTATTAGCTCAGTGTTTCACACGTGACAGCTTTCTAGTCTGTGGTGGGCTCTTTTTCGTCTTACGGAAAATCTGTTCTCAGAGGAAAGTACATTTTTCTCCTGTTTACTCTAGTAGCCATTCTCTGAGCTTTCTCAAGCTCCATTACATCTGCCTTGAAGGGAAGCGACCTGGAATTGTTCAAGTGATATCCTCCCTAAAGGCAGAGAGATGAACTGAATAATTTATGAAGGTACCTTCTGGCAATATGAATCTTCACAGTGACTCTTAGGTTAACGGAATTTTCCTTTTCAGACTGCCTCAGCGGCTAGTAGAGATCTCTTTATAACACTAGAGGTCACTGTTACAGCAATATTTCAGAAGCATCAGCCTTACATCAGCAATAAAATTGAGAACAAATCCTTCAGAGTACACCAAGTGAGAAGGTATTATACGGGTATTTTGAAAGCAGCAGCTGACATTTTATCAAGTTCCAAAACTGAAATCCACTTCTAATCTCCTGTTTCTCATCCCTGGAAAACAAATCTGTTTTCCTTGTGGTAGTGAGACCCCTACTGGGGTGGGAAGACGTGCCCTGGCTCGGACTGATGACTTCTAAGTCAATCTCTCCTGCTCTGATGCATCAGCCAAGCCCACATCTAGATTTCCCATTGTCTTCAACTCATTTCCATTTGTCAGTCCCCTCTGCCTGCAGCTTCAACTCAAAACCTGTTAAACAGGAATCAACTTCCCAGTCAGTTCTTCTCTCCACTTTCACACCCAAATAGCCTCTTTTCTCAACTCCCTTACTGATGATTAAGACCAGATTCACCCTGTGATTTAAGGCCTTTATTCACCAAGCCCTACTGCTTTTCCATCCTCCTTGCATTTTGAACACATCTTCTTTCGTAAAATCAGAATAGTGACAATAATCACATCACAATGTGATTTGGATTAAACAGAGCCCTAGAGAGGGCCCAGCTTAGGGTGAGCCCCCAGCGGTGCAGGGCTCCACACCCTTCCCAGCAGCCGTCAGCTGAGCCCCAGAACCTGCCCAACTCCTATCAACACCCCCATATTCAGGACTTCCCTGGAAGTTCAGCGGTTAAGGCTTCACTTTCCACTGCAGGAAATGCAGGTTCAGTCCCTGGTCAGCCAGCTAAGATCCCATAAACCTTGAGGCCAAAAAACCCAAAAAGGTTAAAAAAAAAAAAAAAGCAGCAGCAGCAGTAATGTAACAAATTTAATAGAGATTTTAAAAAGTGGTTCACATCAAAAACTCTTTTTGACAAAAAGACCACCAAGATCCCTTGCTATTTGCTGTGACCATCAGGACTAACCCTGCCATGTGCCTTATCCTCACTGATGTCCAGCCCCACAAGACCCAGGACTCACAGGTCATCTTTCAAACCTGGCAGTCTAATCCCATTCCTTTTCTGACCTCATCTGGCCCCTCTGCACCCTGAGACACTTTCACCTGTCCTCTGGAACCTGGGTCAGTCAGTCAGCCAGTCCAGTCGCTCAGTCGTGTCTGACTCTGCAACCCCATGGCCTGCAGCACGCCGGGCCTCCCTGTCCATCACCAACTCCTGGAGTTTACTCAGACTCATGTCCACTGAGTCGGTGATGACATCCAACCATCTCATCCTCTGTCGTCCCCTTCTCCTCCCACCTTCAATCTTTTCCAGCATCAGGGTCTTTTCAAATGAGTCAGCTCTTCGCATCAGGTGGCGAAAGTGTTGGAGTTTCAGTTTCAACATCAGTCCCTCCAATGAACACCCAGGACTGATCTCCTTTGGGATGGACAGGTTGGATCTCCTTGCAGTCCAAGGGACTCTCAAGAGTGTTCTCCAACACCACAGTTCAAAAGCATCAATTCTTTAGCACTCAGCTTTCTTTATGGTCCAACTCTCACATCCATACATGACCACTGGAAAAACCATGACTCTGACTGGACGGACCTTTAATGTCTCTGCTTTTTAATATGTTGTCTAGGTTGGTCATGGCTTTTCTCCCAAGGAGCAGGCATCTTTTAATTTCACGGCTGTAGTCACCATCTGCAGTGATTTTGGAGCCCCCAAAAATAAAGTCTGTTACTGTTTCCATTGATTCCCCATCTATTTGCCATGAAGTGGGATTTTCCAGGCAAGAATACTGGAGTGGGTTGCCTTTTCCTTCTCCATATAGGCAGCATCCTAGATGTTGGGCTGCAGGTCTGGAGAGGGAATCACGGGAGCAGCAATAACCAGTGGGAAACGACTGCCCTGTCACCATCCTCAGTCTCCAGAACCCTCAGCATGACCTTAGAGCCTTTACCCCCACCCCCACTCACTCCTAATTTCACTGTTTTAGCTAAAGTGCTACACCAGACCACCTGGTCCACCTCTTGAGAAATCTGTATGCAGGTCAGGAAGCAACAGTTAGAACTGGACATGGAACAACAGACTGGTTCCAAATCGGGAAAGATGTATGTCAAGGCTCTATATTGTCACCCTGCTTATTTAACTTATATGCAGAAATGCTGGGCTGGATGAGGCACAAGCTGGAATCAAGATTGCTGGGGGATATATCAATAACCTCAGATATGCAGATGACACCACCCTTATGGCAGAAAGTGAAGAATAACTAAAGAGCCTCTTGATGAAAGTGAAAGAGGAGAGTAAACAACTGAGGAGAGTAAACAAAAGAGGAGAAAATTAAGATCATGGGCATCCAGTCCCATCACTTGTTGGCAAATAGATGGGGAAGCAATGGAAACAGTGAGAGACTTTGTTGTTTTGGAACCTGGGTCAATCATCAGCAAAATCCTCCATCCCACAGCCCTCCTGAGCGGTCCCTGCCCTCCTTCACTGAACCGTGGCTCAGTCCTTTGGGGATACTACTTCCCCTGTGCCCTCCACTGGGGGCTGGAGGTGGGGCAGGGCTCCTCCTTGCTGCTTCAACCATGATCTTGTCCTCAGATGCAATACTGTGTCTCCAGGCATTCTTGGGATTTTTTATTGTTTTGATAGTCTCACCTTCCGTGTCTCCAGTGTTACCCCTGTTTGAAGTCTCAGCAGTTTCAAGTTACACACAGGTGATCTTTCTGACACCTTCCTCCTTGAAACATTTTCTTCACTTGGCTTCTGGGACAACACACATCCTTATTCTCCTTCCAGCTTTCTGGCTGCTCTGTCTTCATCTGCTATAAGAGTTTCTTTTTCTTCCTTACCTCCTCAGCCTCTCATTGTCAGAAGCCTTAGTCCTTGAGCCTTTTTTTCCCCCTATTTATTCACTTCCTAGTTGATCTCATCAAGCTTTAAACATCACCTATATGCCTCTTACATTTTTATCTCCAGCACAGACCATGCCCCTGAAGTCCAGGCCAATACATCCAGATGCCAACTTGACTTTGCTAATTTATCAGGTCCCAAACAGAAGTGCTGATCTACCTCCCTGCCACTCTTCCCCTAAAGGTCATTCCATTTTTTTTCCCAGTTGCCCAGCCAAAATCCTTAAACATCCTTGGTTCCTGTCTTCTTTCTCTTCTCTTTCTCTCTCTCTCTTACACAGAGTATCTGATTCATCAGCAAAGTTTATTGATTCAACCTTCAAATTCTAATCAGAAACTGATCACTTTTCACCATCCCTGTTACACTATTTTGCTCTGAGCTGCCATCGTTTCTCTCTTGGATGGCAGCATCACACTGGTTTCTCTGGGTCTGCCCTGATCCCTGCAATCTAGTCTCAGAAATCAGCCTGAGTGACCCTTTTAAAGTCCCCACCATGTCACTCTCCTGCTCCAGGTGCTCCAGTTCCCAACTCACTCAGAGTAAAAGCCAAAGTCCTTATTATGACTTTCAAAGTCTCAACAAAATTGGGATTCCGTCACTGCTTTCAGCATGTCTCCAGTTCCTCTTCTCCTTATTGACTACGACCAGCCGACCTTCCTGCTCTTTCTGGAACTGACCATGGACACTCCTGCCTCTGTCTCACACATTCTGTCCACTCTGCATACAGTGCCCTTCCCCCAGACATCTCTGTGCCTGGTTTCCTCATTTCTTCAAGTCTATTCAAATCTCATCTTTTATTGAGGCCTTGCCCCACTCTGCTCTCTAGAATCTTTATACCCTCACAATACTTTATTTCCCTTTCCTTCATTAGATTTTTCTCCTTAGTTCTTAGCATTATCTAAAAAGTTACTAGATTTTATTTATCGTCTTGTTGGTTATCCTGTTTCCCTTGGTAGAATGTAAGCTCTATAAAGACAAGGGTTTTTTTTATTGATTTTTTTCATTGCTGCATCCTATTGCCTGGCTCTGTATCTAGCATATAGTAGATGGTCAATAAACATTTATTGAGTGAATTCATAAAGTGAAATAATTCACTGAATGGCCTTAGAACAGTACCTATACTATAGTAATAGTTTTATTTATCTTAACCAGTATTTTTATTGCTATAATTATCATCATCTTCATCACTGCTGGATTTATCTCCTCCTCTCCATCCTCACCACCTCAGGCTCTTACTAGCTCTTGCCTAGACTATCTCACTACTCTCAAAAGTAGTCTTTCAGTCCCTGGCTTGGCCTGCTTTAGACCTACCCTATGCTTCCATAGTTATGTCTCTTGAAAACAAATATGATCGTTAAATTCCCCCGTTATAAAACTTTTCGGTGACTCCCCACTGCTTTCAGATTAAGTCTCAGCGTTTATGTGACAGACAGACAGACCACTATCTGGCCCCTGGTCTCCTCTCCACTTTTTACCTTACACTTAAAACCCTCCAAGACCCCACGCTGGGTCACTAGGCCCATCTTCCTCACCTGGAAGGCCCTTCCCTCCTTGTCTGTCTGGACAGCTTCTTTAAAACCGTCTTCAGGCCAAGAGCTCCTTCCCTGCAAAATCTATTTCTGCCTCCTTTGTGTCATCTCTCTTCCTTATAGATACTTCTATTAGGAATCACATCATTCATAAGTCTTTATATATAATTCTGCCCACATTCTGAGTCTAATTTTCTCCTCTCCCTGTCTGCCACTCCTGTTTGGTGTAAATTTGTTATTCTATTTAAGGATCAGTGTTTATTGAACTGAGATCAACTCCGTGGTCTGCCCCATCCATATTTCTCCAGCTGTATTTATTCACAGTCCCCTAGGATTCGTGCTCCTTAGACCAGAGCCTAACCTAGACCATCACTCCACGTGGGAAGGGGCCTCAATGGTTGCTACTCACTTCTGTATCCTTAGTGTCTGGCTCATAGGCAGGCCTTAATCAATGTTTGATGAAGGAGTGCTTGAAACTGTGAGTACCCCCAGGAGGGTAAAGGCCAGGTTAGGTGGGGATGTGTGGAGACACATGGATAAAACGTATTTCCCTGTAAACATTTGTTTTACTTGGAGATTTGGGAGAAAAACATTAAAAAGTTTAACTAGTATAGCTAAATTTAGGTAAATCATATTATATATTAAAACCAACCTATTAGGAACAAGAAGGTTAAATTCATAGCAACTTTAAAGACCAAACAGGACACTTAAAAGAAGTTTTCAGTTTGTGGCAGGTCCCTCTGGATTGCTCGCTCTGGTCTGTCAGAGGTAAGACTTCATTCTCATTCACCTGCCGGTGAAGTTGAGTTCCCTCCACTCACACCTCCTTTAATTCTCCTTGCTCTCACAGGCACCCATGGAAGATTCTGTTGCACCCCCAGCCCTGTGTGCATTCAATATTTGAGGCTTTTCTTCTGTTATCCCTCATCATCAAACCCCTAAAATCTATTCTATTTCCCCCCAAACACAACACCCATCTTAGTAGATATTTGCTAATTGAGGAGCTACCCCACTTCCTCGGCCCCTTCCTCCTTGGGGGACTCCCTCCTGTGTGAGTTGTGGTGGGGGGCAGGACCGTCACCCCACAATCTGGGCTGTAATTTCAGTGACCAGCTGCCCTTGGCTTCTTGATCCAGGTTTCCTGCCTTCTGTCAATTCTTGAAGTTACCTTGTAGCCTTCTAGCAAAATTAGTCCC